>NC_134836.1:132115457-132227168 GCF_004210375.1 Tachypleus tridentatus | reverse complement strand
CTGTTGGTAAAGTAACACGACATATATGTATTTATGATATTCCCATAAGGCTGTTGGTAAAGTAACACGATATATAAGACTGTTGGTAAAGTAACACGATATATATGTATGTCTGATATTCCCCATAAGGCTGTTGGTAAAGTAACACGATATATATGTATGTATGATATTCCCCGATAAGGCTGTTGGTAAAGTAACACGATATATATGTATGTCTGATATTCCCCATAAGGCTGTTGGTAAAGTAACACGATATATATGTATGTATGATATTCCCCATAAGGATATTGGTAAAGTAACACGATATATATGTATGTATGATATTCCCCATAAGGCTGTTGGTAAAGTAACACGATATATATGTATGTATGATATTCCCTGATAAGACTGTTAGTAAAGTAACACGATATATATGTAGTAACACGATATATATGATATTTCCTGATAAGACTGTTGGTAAAGTAACACGATATATATGTATGTATGATATTCCCCATAAGGCTGTTGGTAAAGTAACGCGATATATATGTATGTATGATATTCCTATGATGGGGCTGTTGGTAAAGTAACACCATATATATGTATGTATGATATTCCCCAATAAGGCTGTTGGTAAAGTAACACGATATATATGTATGTCTGATATTCCCCATAAGGCTGTTGGTAAAGTAACACGATATATATATGTATGTCTGATATTCCCCATAAGGCTGTTGGTAAAGTAAGACGATATATATGTATGTCTGATATTCCCCATAAGGCTGTTGGTAAAGTAACTAGATATATATGTATGTATGATATTCCCCATAAGGCTGTTGGTAAAATAACACGATATATATGTATGTATGATATTCCCATAAGGCTGTTGGTAAAGTAACACCATATATATCTATGTATGATATTCCCCATAAGGATATTGGTAAAATAACACGATATATATGTATGTATGATATTCCCCATAAGGCTGTTGGTAAAGTAACACCATATATATCTATGTATGATATTTCCCATAAGGCTGTTGGTAAAGTAACACGATATATATGTATGTATGATATTCCCGATAAGGATGTTGGTAAAGTAACACGATATATATGTATGTATGATATTCCCCATAAGGATATTGGTAAAGTAACACGATATATATGTATGTATGATATTCCCCATAAGGCTGTTGGTAAAGTAACACGATATATATGTATGTATGATATTCCCTGATAAGACTGTTAGTAAAGTAACACGATATATATGTATGTATGATATTTCCTGATAAGACTGTTGGTAAAGTAACACGATATATATGTATGTATGATATTCCCCATAAGGCTGTTGGTAAAGTAACACGATATATATGTATGTATGATATTCCCCATAAGGCTGTTGGTAAAGTAACACGATATATATGTATGTATGATATTCCCCATAAGGCTGTTGGTAAAGTAACACGATATATATCTATGTATGATATTTCGCATAAGGCTGTTGGTGAAGTAACACGATATATATGTATGTATGATATTCCCCATAAGGCTGTTGGTAAAGTAACACGATATATATGTATGTATGATATTCCCGATAAGGCTGTTGGTAAAGTAACACCATATATATCTATGTATGATATTTCCCATAAGGCTGTTGGTAAAGTAACACGATATATATGTATGTATGATATTCCCCATAAGGCTGTTGGTAAAATAACACGATATATATGTATGTATGATATTCCCCATAAGGCTGTTGGTAAAGTAACACCATATAAATCTATGTATGATATTCCCGATAAGGCTGTTGGTAAAGTAACACGATATATATGTATGTATGATATTCCCGATAAGGCTGTTGGTAAAGTAACACGATATATATGTATGTATGATATTCCCCATAAGGCTGTTGGTAAAGTAACACCATATAAATCTATGTATGATATTTCCCATAAGGCTGTTGGTAAAGTAACACGATATATATGTATGTATGATATTCCCCATAAGGCTGTTGGTAAGAGTAAGACGATATATATGTATGTCTGATATTCCCCATAAGGCTGTTGGTAAAGTAACACGATATATATGTATGTATGATATTCCCCATAAGGCTGTTGGTAAAGTAACACCATATATATCTATGTATGATATTTCCCATAAGGCTGTTGGTAAAAGTAACACGACATATATGTATGTATGATATTCCCTGATAAGACTGTTGGTAAAGTAACACGATATATATGTATGTCTGATATTCCCCATAAGGCTGTTGGTAAAGTAACACGATATATATGTATGTATGATATTCCCGATAAGGCTGTTGGTAAAGTAACACGATATATATGTATGTCTGATATTCCCCATAAGGCTGTTGGTAAAGTAACACGATATATATGTATGTATGATATTCCCCATAAGGATATTGGTAAAGTAACACGATATATATGTATGTATGATATTCCCATAAGGCTGTTGGTAAAGTAACACGATATATATGTATGTATGATATTCCCTGATAAGACTGTTAGTAAAGTAACACGATATATATGTATGTATGATATTCCCTGATAAGACTGTTGGTAAAGTAACACGATATATATGTATGTATGATATTCCCCATAAGGCTGTTGGTAAAGTAACACGATATATATGTATGTATGATATTCCCCATAAGGCTGTTGGTAAAGTAACACGATATATATGTATGTATGATATTCCCCAGAAGGCTGTTGGTAAAGTAACACGATATATATGTATGTATAATATTCCCCATAAGGCTGTTGGTAAAGTAACACCATATAAATCTATGTATGATATTCCCGATAAGGCTGTTGGTAAAGTAACACGATATATATGTATGTATGATATTCCCGATAAGGCTGTTGGTAAAGTAACACGATATATATGTATGTATGATATTTCCTGATAAGACTGTTGGTAAAGTAACACGATATATATGTATGTATGATATTCCCCATAAGGCTGTTGGTAAAGTAACGCGATATATATGTATGTATGATATTCCTTGATGAGGCTGTTGGTAAAGTAACACCATATATATGTATGTATGATATTCCCCAATAAGGCTGTTGGTAAAGTAACACGATATATATGTATGTCTGATATTCCCCATAAGGCTGTTGGTAAAGTAACACGATATATATATGTATGTCTGATATTCCCCATAAGGCTGTTGGTAAAGTAAGACGATATATATGTATGTCTGATATTCCCCATAAGGCTGTTGGTAAAGTAACTAGATATATATGTATGTATGATATTCCCCATAAGGCTGTTGGTAAAATAACACGATATATATGTATGTATGATATTCCCCATAAGGCTGTTGGTAAAGTAACACGATATATATGTATGTATGATATTCCCCATAAGGCTGTTGGTAAAATAACACGATATATATGTATGTATGATATTCCCCGATAAGGCTGTTGGTAAAGTAACACGATATATATGTATGTATGAAGTTTCTCAGAATGTCATGAAGCTAAATCGTTCATATGAACATGAAATAAGACGTACCCTTCAGAACAGTGCCTCTAGTTACTGCCACACTGTCTCTTTATCTTTCATAAATAACTCTTGTTACACATCGCAGTTTAAACATTATCTCTAGGAGGAGGCTGTAATATTGCGCTACCAGGCCAGTTGTCTGTCCTTGTAACAAATATTGACGTACGACCGAACTAAATTTCGGGGACGGCGAAGTTCAGTGGTCACTGTTGGTTCCCACATCGAAACAGAATGTATACATCAAATGGTCTGGAACCAAATAAAACCAACAGCGCCATTTAATAGATAGTATTGGGTAGTTGATAATAAAACCTTTCAGGGTTAGGTGATAATAAATCCTTTCAGGGTTAGGTGATAATAAAACATTTCAGGGTTAGGGGTCTCTAAGGTTTTTTTGCTGTTGTTTTTCCTAGAGTGAAGATACAATAATTATTCACACACTTTCTTCTGGATTGGTAAACATCCAGCTATTCTGTGGTACAAAAATGGTGAGCATGTTTACAGGTCTTGATACACAGCTAGATTCGAGTAAAGTGTAGATTAGTGCACATTATTTCATTGCATACATAAGAATGTATACAGGTTTAGTGCAAATAACAACAACGTATATACTTTTATAACTGATTTAGAGTTTATCTTGTTATTAAAATGGCATGGTCGTTCGTTATTTATAAAATAGTCACTAGGATCGTATACTTTTTTTCTTTATCAAATTTTGTGTCATAGTTTCATGTAGCTTCGTTACAACTAAATAAATGAAAGGTTGTTTTTTTTTTTCTCTTCTTGTCTTCAAACAAAATACTCCAAGTTTCTTCTGTTACCTGGTGGTGAGGAACAGAAACACATTAATAGAGATACTGGGTTCTTCCTTCTCGCACACCTGACTACGTAAAGTCTGAAAATAAGGAAACAGTGTTAGTTTATTCTTACTTAGTGGCACTAGTAACAAAACATTTGTTCTGACGTGTTTTATTGGTTTAAGAAATACCAATGAATGTTCACGAAACATATTTTATAGTTACGAATAATTTTCTAATCACGTATGTTGCCTGGGTATATCTTACATATTATTTAGTTTATCGCTACGTGTACGTTGAAAGTTATTTTACAGGTTGTGGCTAACTATGGTATAGCTTATGTTTACGTATGTGTTAACTATTATATAGTTCTGTGTATTAATTGTTATATAACTTCTGTTTATATTTTAAACTATTGTTAGACAGTACGTTATGTGTGTTAAACCTTGTTAGACAGTACGTCATGTGTGTTAAACCTTGTTATACAGTACGTCATGTGTGTTAAAAATACTGTGAGATTGTACTTAATTAAGTGTATTAAAACTAGTGTTAGATCGTACTTATGTGTTGAGAACTTGTTTTCATATCTGTTGCTGTTTGATTTGGTTTGTATTAAACAGAAAATATGTTTCTTTCATTTACTTTGGTTGTTACACCTGTTTATCCCACAGTGTTAAGTACATGTGTTAGCTAGTTGTATGAAAGTGGACATTTTAAAACTTACTTTGGTTGTTACACCTGTTTATCCCACAGTGTTAAGTGCATGTGTCAGCCAGTTGTATGAAAGTGGACATTTTAAAACTTACTTTGGTTGTTACACCTGTTTATCCCACAGTGTTAAGTACATGTGTCAGCTAGTTGTATGAAAGTGGACATTTTAAAACTTACTTTGGTTGTTACACCTGTTTATCCCACAGTGTTAAGTGCATGTGTCAGCCAGTTGTATGAAAGTGGACATTTTAAAACTTACTTTGGTTGTTACACCTGTTTATCCCACAGTGTTAAGTGCATGTGTCAGCCAGTTGTATGAAAGTGGACATTTTAAAACTTACTTTGGTTGTTACACCTGTTTATCCCACAGTGTTAAGTACATGTGTCAGCTAGTTGTATGAAAGTGGACATTTTAAAACTTACTTTGGTTGTTACACCTGTTTATCTCACAGTGTTAAGTGCACATGTCAGCTATTTGTATGAAAGTGGACATTTTAAAACTTACTTTGGTTGTTACACCTGTTTATCCCACAGTGTTAAGTACATGTGTCAGCTAGTTGTAGGAAAGTGGACATTTTAAGACTTACTTTGGTTGTTACACCTGTTTATCCCACAGTGTTAAGTACACGTGTCAGTTAGTTGTGTGAAAGTGGACATTTTAAAACTTACTTTGGTTGTTACACCTGTTTATCCCAGGGTGTTAAGTGCACGTGTCAGCTAATTGTAGGAAAGTGGACATTTTAAAACTTACTTTGGTTGTTACACCAGTTTATCTCAGAGTGTTAAGTGCACGTGTCAGCTAGTTGTATGAAAGTGGACAGTTTGAAACTTACTTTGATTGTTACACCTGTTTATCCCAGAGTGTTAAGTGCACGTGTCAGCTAGTTGTAGGAAAGTGGACATTTTAAAACTTACTTTGGTTGTTACACCTGTTTATCCCAGGGTGTTAAGTACATGTGTCAGCTAGTTGTATGAAAGTGGACATTTTAAAACTTACTTTGGTTGTTACACCTGTTTATCCCAGGGTGTTAAGTACATGTGTCAGCTAGTTGTATGAAAGTGGACATTTTAAAACAACCATTTGGCAGAAGACGTGGGTGGTTGAATATTTCGTGGTCCATAAATTTGAAATATATATTTCGAGAAATGGAATATTCTGTTAAATGTTTCACTACATTTTATAATTAGATAAGTTTTTGAAATGAGAGTTTGTGAATCATTACTAACGATTATTAAATTAGCTATTTTAATTACTGTGTAATCCTGGAGCGGTTAATGATACATAATAAATCATTATGTGAAATGACTGTTTACTGACATCTTATATCAGGAAACGTTAATTTTATAAGTTAACTGAGAACGGTAGTGTTCTTTTTTGTTTTGAATTTCGCGCAAAGCTACACGAGGGCTGTCTGTCCCTAATTTCGTAGTGTGAGACTAGAGGGAAGGCACTTCGTCCTCGCCACCCACTGCCATCTCTTGGGCTATTCTTCTACAAACGGATAGTTGGATTGACCGAACTTTATAACGCCCCTACGGCTGAAAGGGCGAGCATTTTGGTGTTACGGGGATTCGGACACGCGACCCTGAGATCACGAGTCAAGCGTCCTACCACCTAGCCATGCTGGGCCTATCTTTCGCGACAATTGTAACTGGTAGGTTTTGTTTTGTCAGTTTTGCTCTTGTTGTGAGTGCTGTCTTGAAACTTGAATTTACTAAACTATTACTGGTCGGGCATGTTTAGGACCGCAAATTTGAGAATTCATGGTTTGCAATCCCTTGTCGCAAAAAATTCCGTTGCGAATTTTGGGGTCGTATAAAAAGTGTTGATCCAATCATATTTTCGGGCAAACAAGAACAGTCCAAGAATCGGCGGTGCGTATTAAACCACCTCTCCTTTTAGTACGTCAGTTGAGATGTACGGCCAGTCAGTAGCCGCAAACCTTTGTGAAGAAGGTTCATGGTTGACTCTGAAACAAACGAGATCCACTGTCGTCGTCTCTCACGAACAACCATGTTCATATTCATGTGGATTATAAAAGTTACTTCGACTGGAAAAAAGAAGATTTTTTTTTTCTTTTTTGTCTGGCAATTTCTTGAATGTGTACGTTGTATCTAACCTATTTAATGTAGCTAATGGGAGAAGCATGTCTTATAAACTACAAACAAATTCGATATTTCTAAGAACCAGGGCTGTAACACACACAAAAGGTGCTTTTGTGATAATTCCCAGATTACAGTTTTTCTAACTAGTTGGCTGAGGAACACTTAGATAATTCACCAGATTACAGTTTTTCTAACTAGTTGGCTGAGGAACACTTAGATAATTCACCAGATTACAGTTTTTCTAACTAGTTGGCTCAGGAACACTTAGATAATTTACCAGATTACAGTTTTTCTAACTAGTTGGCTGAGGAACACTTAGATAATTTACCAGATTACAGTTTTCTAACTAGTTGGCTGAGGAACACTTAGATAATTCACCAGATTACAGTTTTTCTAACTAGTTGGCTGAGGAACACTTAGATAATTCACCAGATTACAGTTTTTCTAACTAGTTGGCTGAGGAACACTTAGATAATTTACCAGATTACAGTTTTTCTAACTAGTTGGCTGAGGAACACTTAGATAATTTACCAGATTACAGTTTTTCTAACTAGTTGGCTGAGGAACACTTAGATAATTCACCAGATTACAGTTTTTCTAACTAGTTGGCTGAGGAACACTTAGATAATTTACCAGATTACAGTTTTCTAACTAGTTGGCTGAGGAACACTTAGATAATTCACCAGATTACAGTTTTTCTAACTAGTTGGCTGAGGAACACTTAGATAATTTACCAGATTACAGTTTTCTAACTAGTTGGCTGAGGAACACTTAGATAATTCACCAGATTACAGTTTTTCTAACTAGTTGGCTGAGGAACACTTAGATAATTCACCAGATTACAGTTTTCTAACTAGTTGGCTGAGGAACACTTAGATAATTCACCAGATTACAGTTTTCTAACTAGTTGGCTGAGGAACACTTAGATAATTCACCAGATTACAGTTTTTCTAACTAGTTGGCTGAGGAACACTTAGATAATTTACCAGATTACAGTTTTTCTAACTAGTTGGCTGAGGAACACTTAGATAATTTACCAGATTACAGTTTTCTAACTAGTTGGCTGAGGAACACTTAGATAATTTACCAGATTACAGTTTTCTAACTAGTTGGCTGAGGAACACTTAGATAATTTACCAGATTACAGTTTTTCTAACTAGTTGGCTGAGGAACACTTAGATAATTTACCAGATTACAGTTTTTCTAACTAGTTGACTGAGGAACACTTAGATAATTCACCAGATTACAGTTTTTCTAACTAGTTGGCTGAGGAACACTTAGATAATTCACCAGATTACAGTTTTCTAACTAGTTGGCTGAGGAACACTTAGATAATTTACCAGATTACAGTTTTTCTAACTAGTTGGCTGAGAAACACTTAGATAATTCACCAGATTACAGTTTTCTAACTAGTTGGCTGAGGAACACTTAGATAATTTACCAGATTACAGTTTTTCTAACTAGTTGGCTGAGGAACACTTAGATAATTCACCAGATTACAGTTTTCTAACTAGTTGGCTGAGGAACACTTAGATAATTCACCAGATTACAGTTTTCTAACTAGTTGGCTGAGGAACACTTAGATAATTCACCAGATTACAGTTTTTCTAACTAGTTGGCTGAGGAACACTTAGATAATTTACCAGATTACAGTTTTTCTAACTAGTTGGCTGAGGAACACTTAGATAATTTACCAGATTACAGTTTTTCTAACTAGTTGGCTGAGGAACACTTAGATAATTTACCAGATTACAGTTTTTCTAACTAGTTGACTGAGGAACACTTAGATAATTCACCAGATTACAGTTTTTCTAACTAGTTGGCTGAGGAACACTTAGATAATTCACCAGATTACAGTTTTTCTAACTAGTTGGCTGAGGAACACTTAGATAATTTACCAGATTACAGTTTTTCTAACTAGTTGGCTGAGAAACACTTAGATAATTCACCAGATTACAGTTTTTCTAACTAGTTGGCTGAGGAACACTTAGATAATTTACCAGATTACAGTTTTTCTAACTAGTTGGCTGAGGAACACTTAGATAATTCACCAGATTACAGTTTTTCTAACTAGTTGGCTGAGGAACACTTAGATAATTCACCAGATTACAGTTTTTCTAACTAGTTGGCTGAGGAACACTTAGATAATTCACCAGATTACAGTTTTTCTAACTAGTTGGCTGAGGAACACTTAGATAATTTACCAGATTACAGTTTTTCTAACTAGTTGGCTGAGGAACACTTAGATAATTCACCAGATTACAGTTTTTCTAACTAGTTGGCTGAGGAACACTTAGATAATTCACCAGATTACAGTTTTTCTAACTAGTTGGCTGAGGAACACTTAGATAATTCACCAGATTACAGTTTTTCTAACTAGTTGGCTGAGGAACACTTAGATAATTCACCAGATTACAGTTTTTCTAACTAGTTGGCTGAGGAACACTTAGATAATTCACCAGATTACAGTTTTTCTAACTAGTTGGCTGAGGAACACTTAGATAATTCACCAGATTACAGTTTTTCTAACTAGTTGGCTGAGGAACACTTAGATAATTCACCAGATTACAGTTTTTCTAACTAGTTGGCTGAGGAACACTTAGATAATTCACCAGATTACAGTTTTTCTAACTAGTTGGCTGAGGAACACTTAGATAATTCACCAGATTACAGTTTTTCTAACTAGTTGGCTGAGGAACACTTAGATAATTCACCAGATTACAGTTTTTCTAACTAGTTGGCTGAGGAACACTTAGATAATTCACCAGATTACAGTTTTTCTAACTAGTTGGCTGAGGAACACTTAGATAATTCACCAGATTACAGTTTTTCTAACTAGTTGGCTGAGGAACACTTAGATAATTCACCAGATTACAGTTTTTCTAACTAGTTGGCTGAGGAACACTTAGATAATTCACCAGATTACAGTTTTTCTAACTAGTTGGCTGAGGAACACTTAGATAATTCACCAGATTACAGTTTTTCTAACTAGTTGGCTGAGGAACACTTAGATAATTCACCAGATTACAGTTTTTCTAACTAGTTGGCTGAGGAACACTTAGATAATTCACCAGATTACAGTTTTTCTAACTAGTTGGCTGAGGAACACTTAGATAATTCACCAGATTACAGTTTTTCTAACTAGTTGGCTGAGGAACACTTAGATAATTCACCAGATTACAGTTTTTCTAACTAGTTGGCTGAGGAACACTTAGATAATTCACACAGAGATTTTTTCTAACTAGTTTGAGGAACACAGATTACAGTTTTTCTAACTAGTTGGCTGAGGAACACTTAGATAATTCACCAGATTACAGTTTTTCTAACTAGTTGGCTGAGGAACACTTAGATAATTCACCAGATTACAGTTTTTCTAACTAGTTGGCTGAGGAACACTTAGATAATTCACCAGATTACAGTTTTCTAACTAGTTGGCTGAGGAACACTTAGATAATTCACCAGATTACAGTTTTTCTAACTAGTTGGCTGAGGAACACTTAGATAATTTCACCAGATTACAGTTTTTCTAACTAGTTGGCTGAGGAACACTTAGATAATTTACCAGATTACAGTTTTTCTAACTAGTTGGCTGAGGAACACTTAGATAATTTACCAGATTACAGTTTTTCTAACTAGTTGGCTGAGGAACACTTAGATAATTTACCAGATTACAGTTTTTCTAACTAGTTGGCTGAGGAACACTTAGATAATTCACCAGATTACAGTTTTTCTAACTAGTTGGCTGAGGAACACTTAGATAATTCACCAGATTACAGTTTTTCTAACTAGTTGGCTGAGGAACACTTAGATAATTCACCAGATTACAGTTTTTCTAACTAGTTGGCTGAGGAACACTTAGATAATTCACCAGATTACAGTTTTCTAACTAGTTGGCTGAGGAACACTTAGATAATTGGCTGAGGAACCAGATTACAGATTTTTTCTAACTAGTTGGCTGAGGAACACTTAGATAATTCACCAGATTACAGTTTTCTAACTAGTTGGCTGAGGAACACTTAGATAATTCACCAGATTACAGTTTTTCTAACTAGTTGGCTGAGGAACACTTAGATAATTCACCAGATTACAGTTTTTCTAACTAGTTGGCTGAGGAACACTTAGATAATTGGCTACCAGATTACAGTTTTTCTAACTAGTTGGCTGAGGAACACTTAGATAATTCACCAGATTACAGTTTTCTAACTAGTTGGCTGAGGAACACTTAGATAATTCACCAGATTACAGTTTTTCTAACTAGTTGGCTGAGGAACACTTAGATAATTCACCAGATTACAGTTTTTCTAACTAGTTGGCTGAGGAACACTTAGATAATTTACCAGATTACAGTTTTCTAACTAGTTGGCTGAGGAACACTTAGATAATTCACCAGATTACAGTTTTCTAACTAGTTGGCTGAGGAACACTTAGATAATTCACCAGATTACAGTTTTTCTAACTAGTTGGCTGAGGAACACTTAGATAATTTACCAGATTACAGTTTTTCTAACTAGTTGGCTGAGGAACACTTAGATAATTCACCAGATTACAGTTTTTCTAACTAGTTGGCTGAGGAACACTTAGATAATTCACCAGATTACAGTTTTTCTAACTAGTTGGCTGAGGAACACTTAGATAATTACCAGACAGTTTTTCTAACTAGTTGGCTGAGGAACACTTAGATAATTTACCAGATTACAGTTTTTCTAACTAGTTGGCTGAGGAACACTTAGATAATTTACCAGATTACAGTTTTTCTAACTAGTTGGCTGAGGAACACTTAGATAATTTACCAGATTACAGTTTTTCTAACTAGTTGGCTGAGGAACACTTAGATAATTCACCAGATTACAGTTTTTCTAACTAGTTGGCTGAGGAACACTTAGATAATTTACCAGATTACAGTTTTTCTAACTAGTTGGCTGAGGAACACTTAGATAATTTACCAGATTACAGTTTTTCTAACTAGTTGGCTACTTAGATAATTCCCAGATTACTAACTAGTTGGCTGAGGAACACTTAGATAATTCACCAGATTACAGTTTTTCTAACTAGTTGGCTGAGGAACACTTAGATAATTTACCAGATTACAGTTTTTCTAACTAGTTGGCTGAGGAACACTTAGATAATTTACCAGATTACAGTTTTTCTAACTAGTTGGCTGAGGAACACTTAGATAATTCACCAGATTACAGATTTTTTCTAACTAGTTGGCTGAGGAACACTTAGATAATTCACCAGATTACAGTTTTTCTAACTAGTTGGCTGAGGAACACTTAGATAATTCACCAGATTACAGTTTTTCTAACTAGTTGGCTGAGGAACACTTAGATAATTCACCAGATTACAGTTTTTCTAACTAGTTGGCTGAGGAACACTTAGATAATTTACCAGATTACAGTTTTCTAACTAGTTGGCTGAGGAACACTTAGATAATTCACCAGATTACAGTTTTCTAACTAGTTGGCTGAGGAACACTTAGATAATTCACCAGATTACAGTTTTTCTAACTAGTTGGCTGAGGAACACTTAGATAATTCACCAGATTACAGTTTTTCTAACTAGTTGGCTGAGGAACACTTAGATAATTCACCAGATTACAGTTTTTCTAACTAGTTGGCTGAGGAACACTTAGATAATTCACCAGATTTTTATGGTCCTGGTATCGAAATTTGATTTCTTGACGTTACTTATGGTGACAACAGGAGGAATGGTAGTGAACTGGATGAAACATGTTTACATTCAAATAAAACTAAAACATTTAAGTCAGTTTCTATTCTTAGCAGCACATTTGTAAACAACCGAGATAAAGGAAATTATATGATAGATTCGATTCAGTATGTCCCCCCAGTAGCACAGTGGTATGTGTGTTATACCGCTATGAACCATATTTCAATACTCGTGTTGGCATAACTGACATGTATCTTTGTGCAGTTTTGTGTTTACTTCTATTCAGTATCTCCCCCCCAGTAGCACAGTGGTATGTATGTATATACCACTATAAACCATGTTTCAATACCTGTGTTGGCATAACTGACATGTATCTTTGTGCAGCTTTGTGTTTACTTCCCTTCAGTATCTCCCCCCAGTAGCACAGTGGTATGTGGGTATATACCTCTATAAACCATATTTCAATACCCGTGTTGGCATAACTGACATGTATCTTTGTGCAGCTTTGTGTTTACTTCCCTTCAGTATCTCCCCCCAGTAGCACAGTGGTATGTGGGTATATACCGCTATAAACCATATTTCAATACTCGTGTTGGCATAACTGACATGTATCTTTGTGCAGTTTTGTGTTTACTTCTATTCAGTATCTCCCCCCAGTAGCACAGTGGTATGTGGGTATATACCACTATAAACCATATTTCAATACCCGTGTTGGCATAACTGACATGTATCTTTGTGCAGCTTTGTGTTTACTTCCCTTCAGTATCTCCCCTCAGTAGCACAGTGGTATGTGGGTATATACCACTATAAACCATATTTCAATACCTGTGTTGGCATAACTGACATGTATCTTTGTGCAGCTTTGTGTTTACTAACAAACAACAGTTTGGTAATAAAACACTTTTAAACATGTGTAGTGTGTAACTTCTATTTGTTTTTGTGACAGTTATAAAAGGTGTGAAAATGTAACACTGTGTGATTTGTGTGAAACTTTAAACTCACCCTACTTCCACATTTCAATATTATTTTATCACATATACGTTTTCCGGGTGCGCATGTGACCTATTGTGACATTCTAACTAGTTAGTGTCACAATGGTAAGTCCAACACTTTTAAAAGTGTTAATACCAACAGCAGACGTTCTAAAATAAATTTTTATTTCAAGTGGGTCATTAAGAAATAAACAAAATATTTCTTATAACTCCTGGTTTGTTTACACGTGACACAAACAATAAAAAAGATATTTCTTATAACTCCTGGTTTGTTTACACGTGACACAAACAATAAAAAAGATATTTCTTATAACTCCTGGTTTGTTTACACGTGACACAAACAATAAATAAAATATTTCTTATAGCTTCCGGTTTTTTACACATGACACAAACAATAAACAAGATATTTCTTATAGCTCCCGGTTTGTTTACACGTGACACAAACAATAAACAAGATATTTCTTATAGCTCCTGGTTTTTTACACGTGACACAAACAATAAACAAGATATTTCTTATAGCTCCTGGTTTTTTACACGTGACACAAACAATAAACAAAATATTTCTTATGGGTCCTGGTTTGTTTACACGTGACACAAACAATAAACAAGATATTTCTTATAACTCCTGGTTTGTTTACACGTGACACAAACAATAAACAAAATATTTATTATGGGTCCTGGTTTGTTTACACGTGACACAAACAATAAACAAAGTATTTCTTATAGCTCCTGGTTTGTTTACACGTGACACAAACAATAAATAAAATATTTCTTATAGCTCCTGGTTTTTTACACATGACACAAACAATAAAAAATATATTTCTTATAGTTTTCGGTTTTTCACTGTTGGTGAATATTCTAGTAACTACTAAACATACTGTTGGTGAATATTCTGGTAACTACTAAAGATACTGTTGGTGAATATTCTAGTAACTACTAAACATACTGTTGGTGAATATTCTGGTAACTACTAAAGATACTGTTGGTGAACATTCTGGTAACTACTAAACACTAAACATACTGTTGGTGGACATTCTGGTAACTACTAAACATACTGTTGGTGAATATTCTAGTAACTACTAAACATACTGTTGGTGAATATTCTGGTAACTACTAAACATACTGTTGGTGAACATTCTGGTAACTACTAAACATACTGTTGGTGAATATTCTAGTAACTACTAAACATACTGTTGGTGAATATTCTGGTAACTACTAAAGATACTGTTGGTGAATATTCTAGTAACTACTAAACATACTGTTGGTGAATATTCTAGTAACTACTAAAGATACTGTTGGTGAACATTCTGGTAACTACTAAAGATACTGTTCGTGAATATTCTGGTAACTACTAAAGATACTGTTGGTGAATATTCTGGTAACTACTAAAGATACTGTTGGTGAACATTCTGGTAACTACTAAAGATATTGTTGGTGAATATTCTAGTAACTACTAAACATACTGTTGGTGAATATTCTGGTAACTACTAAAGATACTGTTGGTGAATATTCTAGTAACTACTAAAGATACTGTTCGTGAATATTCTGGTAACTACTAAAGATACTGTTCGTGAATATTCTGGTAACTACTAAAGATACTGTTCGTGAATATTCTGGTAACTACTAAAGATACTGTTCGTGAATATTCTGGTAACTACTAAAGATACTGTTGGTGAATATTCTAGTAACTACTAAACATACTGTTGGTGAATATTCTGGTAACTACTAAAGATACTGTTGGTGAATATTCTGGTAACTACTAAAGATACTGTTCGTGAATATTCTGGTAACTACTAAAGATACTGTTCGTGAACATTCTGGTAACTACTAAAGATACTGTTCGTGAATATTCTGGTAACTACTAAAGATACTGTTGGTGAATATTCTGGTAACTACTAAAGATACTGTTGGTGAATATTCTGGTAACTACTAAAGATACTGTTCGTGAATATTCTGGTAACTACTAAAGATACTGTTGGTGAATATTCTAGTAACTACTAAAGATACTGTTGGTGAACATTCTGGTAACTACTAAAGATACTGTTGGTGAACATTCTGGTAACTACTAAACATACTGTTGGTGAACATTCTGGTAACTACTAAACATACTGTTGGTGAATATTCTGGTAACTACTAAAGATACTGTTGGTGAATATTCTAGTAACTACTAAAGATACTGTTCGTGAATATTCTGGTAACTACTAAAGATACTGTTCATGAACATTCTGGTAACTACTAAAGATACTGTTGGTCAACATTCTGGTAACTACTAAACATACTGTTGGTGAATATTCTGGTAACTACTAAAGATACTGTTGGTGAATATTCTGGTAACTACTAAAGATACTGTTGGTGAATATTCTAGTAACTACTAAACATACTGTTGGTGAATATTCTGGTAACTACTAAAGATACTGTTGGTGAATATTCTAGTAACTACTAAAGATACTGTTCGTGAATATTCTGGTAACTACTAAAGATACTGTTCGTGAATATTCTGGTAACTACTAAAGATACTGTTCGTGAACATTCTGGTAACTACTAAAGATACTGTTCGTGAATATTCTGTTAACTACTAAAGATACTGTTCGTGAATATTCTGGGAAATGTTGGGTAAAGTAGACATGTATAGTTAAGCTTGTTTCAAATTTACAAAAACATGATTAATAGTTAACTAGATGAAAACACCCACAAAGAAGCATACAGAAAATTAAAACAGAATATCTTACGCCAAAATAACAAGAAGGAATCCTCAATACTTGAAATACATTTAGAATTTGCTATATTTTTGTGCGCCAGTAATACCAAGAATTGGGCGCGCGTACACTCGCTTCTGTCTCATTACATATCAGGATTTTACCAGCCTATCTTCAAATTAAAATTATTTTAGACAAGATTAGAGTAAATTAATTTATGAGACCTTGGGCGTGGTAAAATACATCAATAAAAAGGATTGGACTTTCCAAATTCAAATTTGTAATTAGATCTTAAATCGGTCAAGAGATAACAGAGATAAAAGTTAGTGCTTCGGGAAAAATATACACAACTGAGAGACGAACTATAAGCCGCGACTGATAAGTTAATGGTTTGTGAAACGCGAGGAAACAGAATCCTTTAAATAATACGCACTATTTGTACAACGTTTATGTAAAGACTAAAAGTACACTGGGGCGACAACGGTAATTGTGATGAGTGATGAATTTCTATAACGCCCGAGAATGTGTCACAGTTGTGAGTGAAATTTGAGAACTCTGGGCTCAGAATGTGTCGAAGTGATGAATAATCTTTCAGGACTCTTAACTGAGAAAGTATTGAATCCACGAGTGAACTTCTAGGACTAAATACATTTTCCATTAATCACAAAATCGACGGAAAGGACTACAAAGTTTCTCCCCTTTCTCCCAGACGGTTATTTATGTCTACCTCTGTCTCTTGGGTACATTACTCCATACTGTCATACATGGAGCGATTTTGTCTTAATCATAAATATTTTTACCAATTATATGATAATATAAAAAAAGAACACGAAAAGAAACGATTATAAAAAGTACAATTAACACGATATATATGTATGTATGATATTCCCGATAAGGATGTTGGTAAAGTAACACGATATATATGTATGTATGATATTCCCTGATAAGACTGTTGGTAAAGTAACACGATATATATGTATGTATGATATTCCCCATAAGGCTGTTGGTAAAGTAACACGATATATATGTATGTATGATATTCCCGATAAGGCTGTTGGTAAAGTAACACGATATATATGTATGTATGATATTCCCTGATAAGACTGTTGGTAAAGTAACACGATATATATGTATGTATGATATTCCCCATAAGGCTGTTGGTAAAGTAACACGATATATATGTATGTATGATATTCCCCATAAGGCTGTTGGTAAAGTAACACCATATATATCTATGTATGATATTCCCCATAAGGCTGTTGGTAAAGTAACACGATATATATGTATGTATGATATTCCCGATAAGGCTGTTGGTAAAGTAACACGATATATATGTATGTATGATATTCCCTGATAAGACTGTTGGTAAAGTAACACGATATATATGTATGTATGATATTCCTCATAAGGCTGTTGGTAAAGTAACACCATATATATCTATGTATGATATTCCCCATAAGGCTGTTGGTAAAGTAACACCATATATATCTATGTATGATATTCCCCATAAGGCTGTTGGTAAAGTAACACCATATATATCTATGTATGATATTCCCCATAAGGATATTGGTAAAATAACACGATATATATGTATGTATGATATTCCCCATAAGGCTGTTGGTAAAGTAACACCATATATATCTATGTATGATATTTCCCATAAGGCTGTTGGTAAAGTAACACGATATATATGTATGTATGATATTCCCGATAAGGATGTTGGTAAAGTAACACGATATATATGTATGTATGATATTCCCCATAAGGATATTGGTAAAGTAACACGATATATATGTATGTATGATATTCCCCATAAGGCTGTTGGTAAAGTAACACGATATATATGTATGTATGATATTCCCTGATAAGACTGTTAGTAAAGTAACACGATATATATGTATGTATGATATTTCCTGATAAGACTGTTGGTAAAGTAACACGATATATATGTATGTATGATATTCCCCATAAGGCTGTTGGTAAAGTAACACGATATATATGTATGTATGATATTCCCCATAAGGCTGTTGGTAAAGTAACACGATATATATGTATGTATGATATTCCCCATAAGGCTGTTGGTAAAGTAACACGATATATATCTATGTATGATATTTCGCATAAGGCTGTTGGTGAAGTAACACGATATATATGTATGTATGATATTCCCCATAAGGCTGTTGGTAAAGTAACACGATATATATGTATGTATGATATTCCCGATAAGGCTGTTGGTAAAGTAACACCATATATATCTATGTATGATATTTCCCATAAGGCTGTTGGTAAAGTAACACGATATATATGTATGTATGATATTCCCCATAAGGCTGTTGGTAAAATAACACGATATATATGTATGTATGATATTCCCCATAAGGCTGTTGGTAAAGTAACACCATATAAATCTATGTATGATATTCCCGATAAGGCTGTTGGTAAAGTAACACGATATATATGTATGTATGATATTCCCGATAAGGCTGTTGGTAAAGTAACACGATATATATGTATGTATGATATTCCCCATAAGGCTGTTGGTAAAGTAACACCATATAAATCTATGTATGATATTTCCCATAAGGCTGTTGGTAAAGTAACACGATATATATGTATGTATGATATTCCCCATAAGGCTGTTGGTAAAGTAACACCATATATATCTATGTATGATATTTCCCATAAGGCTGTTGGTAAAGTAACACGACATATATGTATGTATGATATTCCCTGATAAGACTGTTGGTAAAGTAACACGATATATATGTATGTCTGATATTCCCCATAAGGCTGTTGGTAAAGTAACACGATATATATGTATGTATGATATTCCCCGATAAGGCTGTTGGTAAAGTAACACGATATATATGTATGTCTGATATTCCCCATAAGGCTGTTGGTAAAGTAACACGATATATATGTATGTATGATATTCCCCATAAGGATATTGGTAAAGTAACACGATATATATGTATGTATGATATTCCCCATAAGGCTGTTGGTAAAGTAACACGATATATATGTATGTATGATATTCCCTGATAAGACTGTTAGTAAAGTAACACGATATATATGTATGTATGATATTTCCTGATAAGACTGTTGGTAAAGTAACACGATATATATGTATGTATGATATTCCCCATAAGGCTGTTGGTAAAGTAACGCGATATATATGTATGTATGATATTCCTTGATGAGGCTGTTGGTAAAGTAACACCATATATATGTATGTATGATATTCCCCAATAAGGCTGTTGGTAAAGTAACACGATATATATGTATGTCTGATATTCCCCATAAGGCTGTTGGTAAAGTAACACGATATATATATGTATGTCTGATATTCCCCATAAGGCTGTTGGTAAAGTAAGACGATATATATGTATGTCTGATATTCCCCATAAGGCTGTTGGTAAAGTAACTAGATATATATGTATGTATGATATTCCCCATAAGGCTGTTGGTAAAATAACACGATATATATGTATGTATGATATTCCCCATAAGGCTGTTGGTAAAGTAACACCATATATATCTATGTATGATATTCCCCATAAGGATATTGGTAAAATAACACGATATATATGTATGTATGATATTCCCCATAAGGCTGTTGGTAAAGTAACACCATATATATCTATGTATGATATTTCCCATAAGGCTGTTGGTAAAGTAACACGATATATATGTATGTATGATATTCCCGATAAGGATGTTGGTAAAGTAACACGATATATATGTATGTATGATATTCCCCATAAGGATATTGGTAAAGTAACACGATATATATGTATGTATGATATTCCCCATAAGGCTGTTGGTAAAGTAACACGATATATATGTATGTATGATATTCCCTGATAAGACTGTTAGTAAAGTAACACGATATATATGTATGTATGATATTTCCTGATAAGACTGTTGGTAAAGTAACACGATATATATGTATGTATGATATTCCCCATAAGGCTGTTGGTAAAGTAACACGATATATATGTATGTATGATATTCCCCATAAGGCTGTTGGTAAAGTAACACGATATATATGTATGTATGATATTCCCCATAAGGCTGTTGGTAAAGTAACACGATATATATCTATGTATGATATTTCGCATAAGGCTGTTGGTGAAGTAACACGATATATATGTATGTATGATATTCCCATAAGGCTGTTGGTAAAGTAACACGATATATATGTATGTATGATATTCCCGATAAGGCTGTTGGTAAAGTAACACCATATATATCTATGTATGATATTTCCCATAAGGCTGTTGGTAAAGTAACACGATATATATGTATGTATGATATTCCCCATAAGGCTGTTGGTAAAATAACACGATATATATGTATGTATGATATTCCCCATAAGGCTGTTGGTAAAGTAACACCATATAAATCTATGTATGATATTCCCGATAAGGCTGTTGGTAAAGTAACACGATATATATGTATGTATGATATTCCCGATAAGGCTGTTGGTAAAGTAACACGATATATATGTATGTATGATATTCCCCATAAGGCTGTTGGTAAAGTAACACCATATAAATCTATGTATGATATTTCCCATAAGGCTGTTGGTAAAGTAACACGATATATATGTATGTATGATATTCCCCATAAGGCTGTTGGTAAAGTAAGACGATATATATGTATGTCTGATATTCCCCATAAGGCTGTTGGTAAAGTAACACGATATATATGTATGTATGATATTCCCCATAAGGCTGTTGGTAAAGTAACACCATATATATCTATGTATGATATTTCCCATAAGGCTGTTGGTAAAGTAACACGACATATATGTATGTATGATATTCCCTGATAAGACTGTTGGTAAAGTAACACGATATATATGTATGTCTGATATTCCCCATAAGGCTGTTGGTAAAGTAACACGATATATATGTATGTATGATATTCCCGATAAGGATGTTGGTAAAGTAACACGATATATATGTATGTCTGATATTCCCCATAAGGCTGTTGGTAAAGTAACACGATATATATGTATGTATGATATTCCCCATAAGGATATTGGTAAAGTAACACGATATATATGTATGTATGATATTCCCCATAAGGCTGTTGGTAAAGTAACACGATATATATGTATGTATGATATTCCCTGATAAGACTGTTAGTAAAGTAACACGATATATATGTATGTATGATATTCCCTGATAAGACTGTTGGTAAAGTAACACGATATATATGTATGTATGATATTCCCCATAAGGCTGTTGGTAAAGTAACACGATATATATGTATGTATGATATTCCCCATAAGGCTGTTGGTAAAGTAACACGATATATATGTATGTATGATATTCCCCATAAGGCTGTTGGTAAAGTAACACGATATATATGTATGTATAATATTCCCCATAAGGCTGTTGGTAAAGTAACACCATATAAATCTATGTATGATATTCCCGATAAGGCTGTTGGTAAAGTAACACGATATATATGTATGTATGATATTCCCGATAAGGCTGTTGGTAAAGTAACACGATATATATGTATGTATGATATTTCCTGATAAGACTGTTGGTAAAGTAACACGATATATATGTATGTATGATATTCCCCATAAGGCTGTTGGTAAAGTAACGCGATATATATGTATGTATGATATTCCTTGATGAGGCTGTTGGTAAAGTAACACCATATATATGTATGTATGATATTCCCCAATAAGGCTGTTGGTAAAGTAACACGATATATATGTATGTCTGATATTCCCCATAAGGCTGTTGGTAAAGTAACACGATATATATATGTATGTCTGATATTCCCCATAAGGCTGTTGGTAAAGTAAGACGATATATATGTATGTCTGATATTCCCCATAAGGCTGTTGGTAAAGTAACTAGATATATATGTATGTATGATATTCCCCATAAGGCTGTTGGTAAAATAACACGATATATATGTATGTATGATATTCCCCATAAGGCTGTTGGTAAAGTAACACGATATATATGTATGTATGATATTCCCCATAAGGCTGTTGGTAAAATAACACGATATATATGTATGTATGATATTCCCCGATAAGGCTGTTGGTAAAGTAACACGATATATATGTATGTATGAAGTTTCTCAGAATGTCATGAAGCTAAATCGTTCATATGAACATGAAATAAGACGTACCCTTCAGAACAGTGCCTCTAGTTACTGCCACACTGTCTCTTTATCTTTCATAAATAACTCTTGTTACACACCGCAGTTTAAACATTATCTCTAGGAGGAGGCTGTAATATTGCGCTACCAGGCCAGTTGTCTGTCCTTGTAACAAATATTGACGTACGACCGAACTAAATTTCGGGGACGGCGAAGTTCAGTGGTCACTGTTGGTTCCCACATCGAAACAGAATGTATACATCAAATGGTCTGGAACCAAATAAAACCAACAGCGCCATTTAATAGATAGTATTGGGTAGTTGATAATAAAACCTTTCAGGGTTAGGTGATAATAAATCCTTTCAGGGTTAGGTGATAATAAAACATTTCAGGGTTAGGGGTCTCTAAGGTTTTTTTGCTGTTGTTTTTCCTAGAGTGAAGATACAATAATTATTCACACACTTTCTTCTGGATTGGTAAACATCCAGCTATTCTGTGGTACAAAAATGGTGAGCATGTTTACAGGTCTTGACACACAGCTAGATTCGAGTAAAGTGTAGATTAGTGCACATTATTTCATTGCATACATAAGAATGTATACAGGTTTAGTGCAAATAACAACAACGTATATACTTTTATAACTGATTTAAGAGTTTATCTTGTTATTAAAAATGGCATGGTCGTTCGTTATTTATAAAAATAGTCACTAGGATCGTATACTTTTTTCTTTATCAAATTTTGTGTCATAGTTTCATGTAGCTTCGTTACAACTAAATAAATGAAAGGTTGTTTTTTTTTTTCTCTTCTTGTCTTCAAACAAAATACTCCAAGTTTCTTCTGTTACCTGGTGGTGAGGAACAGAAACACATTAATAGAGATACTGGGTTCTTCCTTCTCGCACACCTGACTACGTAAAGTCTGAAAATAAGGAAACAGTGTTAGTTTATTCTTACTTAGTGGCACTAGTAACAAAACATTTGTTCTGACGTGTTTTATTGGTTTAAGAAATACCAATGAATGTTCACGAAACATATTTTATAGTTACGAATAATTTTCTAATCACGTATGTTGCCTGGGTATATCTTACATATTATTTAGTTTATCGCTACGTGTACGTTGAAAGTTATTTTACAGGTTGTGGCTAACTATGGTATAGCTTATGTTTACGTATGTGTTAACTATTATATAGTTCTGTGTATTAATTGTTATATAACTTCTGTTTATATTTTAAACTATTGTTAGACAGTACGTTATGTGTGTTAAACCTTGTTAGACAGTACGTCATGTGTGTTAAACCTTGTTATACAGTACGTCATGTGTGTTAAAAATACTGTGAGATTGTACTTAATTAAGTGTATTAAAACTAGTGTTAGATCGTACTTATGTGTTGAGAACTTGTTTTCATATCTGTTGCTGTTTGATTTGGTTTGTATTAAACAGAAAATATGTTTCTTTCATTTACTTTGGTTGTTACACCTGTTTATCCCACAGTGTTAAGTACATGTGTTAGCTAGTTGTATGAAAGTGGACATTTTAAAACTTACTTTGGTTGTTACACCTGTTTATCCCACAGTGTTAAGTGCATGTGTCAGCCAGTTGTATGAAAGTGGACATTTTAAAACTTACTTTGGTTGTTACACCTGTTTATCCCACAGTGTTAAGTACATGTGTCAGCTAGTTGTATGAAAGTGGACATTTTAAAACTTACTTTGGTTGTTACACCTGTTTATCCCACAGTGTTAAGTGCATGTGTCAGCCAGTTGTATGAAAGTGGACATTTTAAAACTTACTTTGGTTGTTACACCTGTTTATCCCACAGTGTTAAGTGCATGTGTCAGCCAGTTGTATGAAAGTGGACATTTTAAAACTTACTTTGGTTGTTACACCTGTTTATCCCACAGTGTTAAGTACATGTGTCAGCTAGTTGTATGAAAGTGGACATTTTAAAACTTACTTTGGTTGTTACACCTGTTTATCTCACAGTGTTAAGTGCACATGTCAGCTATTTGTATGAAAGTGGACATTTTAAAACTTACTTTGGTTGTTACACCTGTTTATCCCACAGTGTTAAGTACATGTGTCAGCTAGTTGTAGGAAAGTGGACATTTTAAGACTTACTTTGGTTGTTACACCTGTTTATCCCACAGTGTTAAGTACACGTGTCAGTTAGTTGTGTGAAAGTGGACATTTTAAAACTTACTTTGGTTGTTACACCTGTTTATCCCAGGGTGTTAAGTGCACGTGTCAGCTAATTGTAGGAAAGTGGACATTTTAAAACTTACTTTGGTTGTTACACCAGTTTATCTCAGAGTGTTAAGTGCACGTGTCAGCTAGTTGTATGAAAGTGGACAGTTTGAAACTTACTTTGATTGTTACACCTGTTTATCCCAGAGTGTTAAGTGCACGTGTCAGCTAGTTGTAGGAAAGTGGACATTTTAAAACTTACTTTGGTTGTTACACCTGTTTATCCCAGGGTGTTAAGTACATGTGTCAGCTAGTTGTATGAAAGTGGACATTTTAAAACTTACTTTGGTTGTTACACCTGTTTATCCCAGGGTGTTAAGTACATGTGTCAGCTAGTTGTATGAAAGTGGACATTTTAAAACAACCATTTGGCAGAAGACGTGGGTGGTTGAATATTTCGTGGTCCATAAATTTGAAATATATATTTCGAGAAATGGAATATTCTGTTAAATGTTTCACTACATTTTATAATTAGATAAGTTTTTGAAATGAGAGTTTGTGAATCATTACTAACGATTATTAAATTAGCTATTTTAATTACTGTGTAATCCTGGAGCGGTTAATGATACATAATAAATCATTATGTGAAATGACTGTTTACTGACATCTTATATCAGGAAACGTTAATTTTATAAGTTAACTGAGAACGGTAGTGTTCTTTTTTGTTTTGAATTTCGCGCAAAGCTACACGAGGGCTGTCTGTCCCTAATTTCGTAGTGTGAGACTAGAGGAAGGCACTTCGTCCTCGCCACCCACTGCCATCTCTTGGGCTATTCTTCTACAAACGGATAGTTGGATTGACCGAACTTTATAACGCCCTACGGCTGAAAGGGCGAGCATTTTGGTGTTACGGGGATTCGGACACGCGACCCTGAGATCACGAGTCAAGCGTCCTACCACCTAGCCATGCTGGGCCTATCTTTCGCGACAATTGTAACTGGTAGGTTTTGTTTTTGTCAGTTTTTGCTCTTGTTGTGAGTGCTGTCTTGAAACTTGAATTTACTAAACTATTACTGGTCGGGCATGTTTAGGACCGCAAATTTGAGAATTCATGGTTTGCAATCCCTTGTCGCAAAAAATTCCGTTGCGAATTTTGGGGTCGTATAAAAAGTGTTGATCCAATCATATTTTCGGGCAAACAAGAACAGTCCAAGAATCGGCGGTGCGTATTAAACCACCTCTCCTTTTAGTACGTCAGTTGAGATGTACGGCCAGTCAGTAGCCGCAAACCTTTGTGAAGAAGGTTCATGGTTGACTCTGAAACAAACGAGATCCACTGTCGTCGTCTCTCACGAACAACCATGTTCATATTCATGTGGATTATAAAAGTTACTTCGACTGGAAAAAAGAAGATTTTTTTTTTCTTTTTTGTCTGGCAATTTCTTGAATGTGTACGTTGTATCTAACCTATTTAATGTAGCTAATGGGAGAAGCATGTCTTATAAACTACAAACAAATTCGATATTTCTAAGAACCAGGGCTGTAACACACACAAAAGGTGCTTTTCACAGCGTTAATAGCTTTCATTTGATTCAACTTGATCTGCTAATAGGAAATACTGTTTTTCAACTCTAGAACGGACTGTGTGTTCTCGCTGGCGGCAGCCCGCCGCGACGTCGGTGTTTTTATGTTTTCAACAGCATGCTTTAAATAAAAGGAAGGTCTTTTGTTACGAAGCGGCTCATGTCCTGCAAGCAAGATTCTGTGAGGGTTACGAGGACAGTTTTGTAATTTGTCAGCGTAATTCGACGTTAAATATTATACTGTTATTGTTAAACTCTTATGTTTCTCTTTTCTAATATATATCACATTTTACTTGTGAAATTTTCCAGTATTGTGTCTTGTCAAAAGTTTTAACATGGGGACAAAGAACGTAGAAATACACATCGTATCGATAAACCGATTTCTGTTTTTTGAATAATTTTGTCTCCACGTGAACTGAGGCACGCGGAGCACAAGTTTATGCTCACCGTCTCATTTTCAGTTGAGTTGGGGGCACTCGAAAACATTCAGCTATTCTGCTCGACATGAAAGGAACGCTTCCGATCTGCGCAGCACGTGCTACGTGATTAAGAGCCTCATTTTGCATATAGGGAAAGAACGAATAAGGAGTTTTCTTTCGATGATACTAAATAAATTAAAGAAATATATTTTACTGTGTATTATAAACTCGAATATATGCTGGTCTTTAGAAATACTTGAATATTACCACGAGGTAGGAAAAAAGACAGAATTGTCATATAAAACTTCCCTACTAATTTTATGATTTCACAAAATTATTACACCTAAAGGGTTTTAAACATGTATCCTTAGAACTTTTTCGGTTTTATTTTTTACCCCTTGCGACGTTAAGTGTCCTTTATGTGACGTGATTTTAATGTCTTCTGATTGACTGACAGACAACACACTGTCGTAGAGTGAAGCAGCTTCTCATTCGGGACTACAGGCAGTTCACTCCCTTCATAGAAAATTATTGACACAAACTTTTGTGGTTCGGCATGGCCATGTTGTTCGGTCGCGGGATCGAATCCCCGTCACACAAACATGCTCGCCCTTTCATCCCTGGGGGCGTTATAATGTAACGGTCAATCCAATTGTTCGTTGGTTGAAGAGTAGCCCAAGAGTTGGCAGTGGGTGGGGATGCTAGCTACCTTCCCTCTAGCCTTACCCTGCTAAATTAGGGACGGCTAGCGCAGATAGCTCTCTGTAGCTTTGTCTGAAAATCAAAAATAAACAAACAAAATTTTGAGGCTTAGATATAGTTTATGAGTCATACGCCTTACAATGACTCCATGACAACAATCCAAGTTATAAACACATACACACGCATGCTGCTCTGTTTTTCATTCTAGTCTTGAACAGTATAATATCTCATATCTTTAGCAGGTCTTGCAGTTTTCAGAACACCATTATGTTTTTCACTTGATCTGGAAGGCGTTGCACCATTCACACTGTTATATTGACTCTGTTAACAGTACAGTATTCACAGTTTTGTTTGCTGGATTTTGGGCAAAGCTACACGAGCGCTGCCTGCGACGACTTTTCCCAATTTTCAGGTGAAAGATTACAGTAAAGGCTGATAGATTCAACACCTACTGGCAATTAAATTGTCTCACACTCACAACGGTACCTCTAACTCACTAGGATAAATTAATATGCCACTAATATGGTCGAAGGAGGCGAGTGAAGCTATTGTATGGGTTGGCTCATCTAGTACGTGCGTGGGGACAGTACAAACGGTGAGAATCGGTTCATATTACTAAATGAATAAACTCTCACCAGTGAATCACACACACCTTCTTTCTCTGTATCCACAAATACTCTACTAGATGTACTTCGGCAGCGTCCCCGATATTGTTCTCTTTTGAGAGTAGCAAATATTTTTATTTTTTGCTTACGAAGTTCATATGTCATGCTGTGTTGTAACTTACAGACTATATAGTTTTCCACGTGATTCATGCATGGCACGCCTACTATTGTAAAAATTGTAACGTTGTAAAAATTACAACGTTAAACGTACCTTGTGTGACGTCATTTTAGTGTCTACTGCCTGACTGACAGACAACACATTACTGTACGGTAGTATGAGTGATTAAAACAGATGATCCTTCCAAGCGGCCTTCGGCTCTCTTTCGGAGAAACTATACCGTCTTATAATTCTTGAAAATTCCTAAGGGAAGCTGTATATTATAGTATAACATAATTGGCCAAATGTTAGCAGCACCATGATTACTATACATTATTAAATGTTATCTACAAATTTTGCATTATTATAACATAGTGTAAGCGATATTTCTGTTGTGTAAATATATCTCTATTATTATTTCCTAATCTCAACAGACAATTTTGTGACGTAGCATGGGACTTCATGTTTTTGATATTATTATTTCCTAATAACAACTGTAACGTAGCATGGGACTTCATGTTTTTGATATTATTATTTCCTAATAACAACTGTAACGTAGCATGGGACTTCATGTTTTTGATATTATTATTTCCTAATAACAACTGTAACGTAGCATAGGACTTCATGTTTTTGCGTATTTGCAGGATTTCGTTTCAAACAGTGATGGTTCTCCAAATTGTAATCATGCCATTGAGACATCAGTGAAATAAATATTCTGAAGATAAACCCATTAGCGACTTTAAAACACTAAAAACCGGGTTTCGATACCCGTGGCGGGTAGAGCACAGACAGCTCATTGTATGGCTTTGTGCTTAACGTCATACAAATAAATAAACTAGAAAATTAGACTTAAATTAAGGAGGAAGTCTGAAGCTGCATTTGTCAAAAGTACAGAACTCTAAATATCAGGCAAATAACGCTGGTCGCAATCTACGGATCACGGGTTCGAATCCCGTCACCCAAAATGCCCTTTTCAGTCGTGAGGATGTTATATTGTGACGTTGAACCAGACTGTTCGCTGGTAAATGAATAGCCCACAAACTGGCGGTGGGTGCCTTCCCTCTAATCTGTCACTGCTAAATTAGGGACGACTGGCGCTTGAAATGTAACTAAAAATAATCAGGTTTCTAATACACAAATGGCGATAACAAAGATTTACAAGTTTCAAAACTAGACTCGCTAAACAGCTTTATTTCTATATTTTTTAATCGTGCATGGAATTGTTTGCGTAGTTTTAATAACAAAAGACGTTGTTTTACTTCAGTTACCTGTTAAGCCTCGTGGGTACAAACTATATTGTCTGTTATCCAACTTCAGTCTGTATTAGCTCAGTGGTACTTTTACTAACAATGTTACAAACTACTTACACTGGGATCTCATGGTAGTTTTTATGGATGACGAACTACCCAGACTCATGAAATGAAACTCGGGCTTCTTGTGGAAGAGATTAATCAAATGAGCACACAAATTGGATCTCTGGTCTGTTTTAGATATTAAATCATGGAGACAAAGCCACCGGCTTCAGGAACTTAATTTACAAGAGTTTTTGTTTTAAGTTTTAGTAAATTTTGATGCTTACGCAAGCAGGGCTTCTTACATGGAAGATTAGGTTTAATATTTTACTTTGGAACCACATAATGTTTAACACGACTACAGTTGTTGTTCATGTAAATAATGATATGAGTTCTACTATCTGGACCACAACTCTTTCTGTCGTAACACTAATATTTCATATTCTACTATCTGGACCACAACTCTTTCTGTCGTAACACTAATATTTCATATTCTACTATCTGGACCACAACTCTTTCTGTCGTAACACTAATATTTCATATTCTACTATCTGGACCACAACTCTTTCTGTTGTAACACTAATATTTCATATTCTACTATCTGGACCACAACTCTTTCTGTCGTAAAACTAATATTTCATACAAAATTTTACTTATCGTATCACAAGAGTTCCCCCCTCCCCGTATCACAATGTCACGTCTGTGGACTTACAACGCTGTAAACCGAATTTCGTTACCGTGGTGAGCACAGTGCAAATTGTCCATTGTGCTTAGCTTCAAACAAACAGACTAATTTATACTCCTTCCTTTATGGTCACTTGATCTACTCTGGGGTCGCGAGGACTAGCCTATAGATGTTGTGGTCACTTGATCCACTCTGGGGTCGCGAGGACTAGCTTATAGATGTTGTGGTCACTTGATCCACTCTGGGGTCGCGAGGACTAGCTTATAGATGTTGTGGTCACTTGATCCACTCTGGGGTCGCGAGGACTAGCTTATAGATGTTGTGGTCACTTGATCCACTCTAAGGTCGCGAGGACTAGCTTATAGATGTTGTGGTCACTTGATCCACTCTGGGGTCGCGAGGACTAGCTTATAGCTCTTCATGTAAAGTTAATTCAAATAAATAAAACCGATAAACAAACTGGTTTGAAAATAAAGAACTTCATAATTTGATGTACAAATCGTACTGTACATAATGACCTAAATAAAACTGTACAAATTGTACTACACATAATGACCAAGATAAAACTGTACAAATTGTACTATATATAATGACCTAAATAAAACTGTACAAATTGTACTATACATAATGACCTAAATAAAACTGTACAAATTGTACTATACATAATGACCTAAATAAAACTGTACAAATTGTACCATACATAATGACCTAAATAAAACTGTAAAAATTGCACTATATATAATGACCAAGATAAAACTGTACAAATTGTACTACACATAATGACCTATATAAAACTGTACAAATTGTACTATATATAATGACCAAGATAAAACTGTACAAATTGTACTATACATAATGACCTAAATAAAACTGTACAAATTGCACTATACATAATGACCAAGATAAAATACAAATTGTACTATACATAATGACCTAAATAAAACTGTACAAATTGTACTATACATAATGACCAAGATAAAACTGTACAAATTGTACTATACATAATGACCTAAATAAAATTGTACAAATTGCACTATACATAATGACCAAGATAAAACTGTACAAATTGTACTATACATAATGACCTAAATAAAACTGTACAAATTGTACTATACATAATGACCTAAATAAAACTGTACAAATTGTACTACACATAATGACCAAGATAAAACTGTACAAATTGTACTATACATAATGACCTAAATAAAACTGTACAAATTGCACTATACATAATGACCAAGATAAAACTGTACAAATTGTACTATACATAATGACCTAAATAAAACTGTACAAATTGTACTACACATAATGACCAAGATAAAACTGTACAAATTGTACTATACATAATGACCTAAATAAAATTGTACAAATTGCACTATACATAATGACCAAGATAAAACTGTACAAATTGTACTATACATAATGACCTAAATAAAACTGTATAAATTGTACTACACATAATGACCTAAATAAAACTACAAATTGTACTATATATAATGACCAAGATAAAACTGTACAAATTGTACTACACATAATGACCTAAATAAAACTGTACAAATTGTACTATTCATAATGACCTAAATAAAACTGTACAAATTGTACTATACATAATGACCTAAATAAAACTGTACAAATTGTACTACACATAATGACCTAAATAAAACTGTACAAATTGTACTATACATAATGACCTAAATAAAACTGTACAAATTGTACTACACATAATGACCAAGATAAAACTGTATAAATTGTACTATATATAATGACCTAAATAAAACTGTACAAATTGTACTACACATAATGACCAAGATAAAACTGTACAAATTGTACTATATATAATGACCTAAATAAAACTGTACAAATTGTACTATACATAATGACCTAAATAAAACTGTACAAATTGTACTATACATAATGACCTAAATAAAACTGTACAAATTGTACCATACATAATGACCTAAATAAAACTGTACAAATTGCACTATATATAATGACCAAGATAAAACTGTACAAATTGTACTACACATAATGACCTAAATAAAACTGTACAAATTGTACTATATATAATGACCAAGATAAAACTGTACAAATTGTACTATACATAATGACCTAAATAAAACTGTACAAATTGTACTATACATAATGACCAAGATAAAACTGTACAAATTGTACTATACATAATGACCTAAATAAAACTGTACAAATTGTACTATACATAATGACCTAAATAAAACTGTACAAATTGTACTATACATAATGACCTAAATAAAACTGTACAAATTGTACTATACATAATGACCAAGATAAAACTGTACAAATTGTACTATACATAATGACCTAAATAAAACTGTACAAATTGTACTATACATAATGACCTAAATAAAACTGTACAAATTGTACTATACATAATGACCTAAATAAAACTGTACAAATTGTACTATAAATAATGACCTAAATAAAACTGTACAAATTGTACTATACATAATGACCTAAATAAAACTGTACAAATTGTACTATACATAAATGACCTAAATAAAACTGTACCAATTTTACTATATATAGTGACCTCGATGAAACTGATATTAAACTGCACCGAACACAGCAGATATAGTATTGTTGTCTTCTGAACATATCAGATATAGTATTATTGGAATATTGTACTGCTCTTAAATGAATATATCAGATATACTATTGTTGGAATATTGTTGTCTTCTGAACATATCAGATATAGTATTGATGGAATATTGTTGTCTTCTAGAATATATCAGATATAGTATTGTTGGAATATTGTTGTCTTCTGAAATATATCAGATATAGTATTGTTGGAATATTGTTGTCTTCTAGAATATATCAGATATAGTATTGTTGGAATATTGTTGTCTTCTAGAATATATCAGATGTAGTATTGTTGGAATATTGTTGTCTTCTAGAATATATCACATATAGTGTTGTTGGAATATTGTTGTCTTCTAGAATATATCAGATGTAGTATTGTTGGATTATTGCCTTCTTTTTGTTCACTGTTATGATATTTTATTGTCACGCATATCCTGTCTTATCCTTTGTCAGGGCCCGGCATGGCCAAGCGTGTTAAGGCGTGCGACTCATAATCTGAGGGTCGCGGGTTCGAATCCCGGTCGCACCAAACATGGTCGCCCTTTCAGCCGTGGGGGCGTTATAATGTGACGGTCAATCCCACTATTCGTTGGTAAAAGAGTAGCCCAAGAGTTGGCGATGGGTGGTGATGACTAGTTACCTTCCCTCTAGTCTTACACTGCTAAATTAGTGACGGCTAGCGTAGATAGCTCTGGAGTAGCTTTGTGCGAAATTCAAAAACAAACAAACCTTTGTCAGGTGTTAAGACCGTATTTATCATATTTTCTCAAGTGTTAAGATCATATTTTGAATCAAGTATCAACCTTGAAATGTGCCTTATTTCAAAGAAGGTTTCTTAACCCGATCGGTAATCTCTTCACGAAACGAGGCTGTCATTCTGGTTTTTAACGGTCGATGTTCTTGATATAACGTATTTATAAGGTTTCCTAAATACAAGGTAACCACATTTGTTGTTTCTTGTATCATTTCCTAAATACACACCATTTAACTCCTGTACAAAAGATACAGTTCTATCTTGTATTCTGTGTGAATCGAATTGTTCAAGTCTAGCTGAAATGAATGTAAATATCTGTATTCTTTCTGGTTTGGCTTGTAAACTAATCTCTGCCTTAACTGACGAACACTTATTTCTACTGTTCTATATATATATAAACTTTTTAGCCAGCAGAACGAAAGATTCCATATAATGTAATCTGTTAGCTACCAACTTTCTTCACTCTGTATATTTTTGACTTGAGAAGTACTTTCTAAAATGTCGAGACCTTTAGTTATAGTTATTTACGGTTTAAAGTCAGACAGCGGAAAATCACTTCGTGTATATCCTGGACATAATAAGAAATAGTCGCAGCTTTGTCGTGATCTTTCGGCGTAGGGTTACGGTTGAACAGGCGTTTTGTTGGACCCCTACCAAATACGTTTTATAATAGATCACCACAGAACCGGTTTTTTTTGTTACCTCGGGCTGTTTAATACAGTTCAACCTGATGTAGACATTATTTATATGCGATCACTTTCCCACTTGAGGTTAATGTTTTGTATTAACCTCCTCTTACTAACGTGTCCAAACCTCGCACCACTCCAGGGACAACCCCAGTAACTGGACCAAACATTTCGTCCGAATTCATGGTTGTACGGATGTATGTGTTTCGATAAGAACTATTTCTTGTCGCTCGTTGTTGTTCAGTGCAACTAAACAGTAGTTATCAGACTTAGTATCACACTTTCACCCTGTACACCAAACATGCTCGCCATTTCGGCCGTGGGAGCGATATATGCCATGGGCAATCCCACTATTCGTTGGTAAGAGACTATCCCAAGAGTTGGTGGTGGGTGGTGATGACTAGCTGCCTTCACTCTCTAGTCTTACACTGCTAAATAACTAGGGACGGCTAGCGTATAGCTTTACGAAAAAATTAAAAAAACAAACCAAATCAAAGAAGTTCACGAACCTTATCTCCTACTCATTGTTACACAGCCGAGCTCAGATTCGCCAGTAAATTACTTGACATCATGACCACAACACAAACCTAGCCTGTGATGGACTAAACATGATTCTAATTCATTTTCCTGGTCGCGAGCCCATCGTATTCACACTGTTTAAGGAGACTTAGTATGTTCTCTGTCACCGAACGTGTTCGCCCTTTCACTTGGGAGGGGGGTCGTTGTAATGTAATGCTTAATCTCACTATTTGTTGGTAGAAAGGAGAGTCCGAGAATAGACGATGGGGTGCGTTGTCCTCCCTCTAATCGTTTGGTGCTAAATGAGGGACGGTCAGCGCAGATAGCTCTCGTGTAACTTCGCGCCAAATTCAAAACAAACCAAACTCAAACTTGTCGTGTCTCAGGAAATGAGTGGTTTTATTCGAGAACAAAGGAACTCTAATCGAGTGGTTTATAATGATGCTCTGTCCAATCAAAACACTTTAGATTTTCAATTTTGCCTCATAGATAAAATCTAGTGACCGAAATGTATACGTTCAGGTTATGTCAATTATTACGTATTTGCTATATCGTCTCTCATTCTTCTTTCGGAAGTATCTATTCTATTTGATATTTTAAACAAGGGTCCTCCAGGCTTCTGTGTCTTGCCAAGTTTATTTTTTCTTTCATTCCCCCCGCCACTTGTTAAACAAATACCACGAGCGTGCGTTATCTGGCTTATCACGTTTCTGATTGACGGATTTCTAAGGTGCATCCAGACACAGCGACGTCACATAGGACACAGGATGTACTGCTTCTATGTTATATATTAGTTAGGCCGGGTGTGACTTACTGGTTTTCCAGCCATACTGTGAATCTGAGAGTCCATGGTTTGCGGCTCGAAGATGTACCTCATCTAATTTTGAGATGGCGAAACTTACAAAAATGACCCCCAGTGGCACAGCGGTATGTCTGCGGACTCACACCACTATAAAATGGGTTTCAATACCCGTTGGAAGCAGAGCCCAAACAGTCCATTGTGTACCTTAATTCAAAATAATCAGTCAGTCAATCCCAAAAAATAAAAAAATCGCGCGAAAATGCTGTAGAACGCAATATGACAACACTGATTTAAAAAAAACAAATCAAAGTTTACATTCTCCAGGTAGTTAGACGATTCACAGTTCTTTTATATATACTGAGTAAATTAAAAACTAGAAGGCCTGTTATGGCTAACTGGTTAGGGCACTTGACTCGCAATCTAAGGGTCATGGGTTTGAATTCCCGTTTTAGTAAACACGCTCACCCTTTCAGCCATGCTGACGTTATAATGTGACGGCCAATCCCATTATTCGTTGGTAAGAAAGTAGCCCGAGAGTTGGCAGTGATGACTGGCTGCTTTCCCTCTAGTCTTACGCTGCTAAATTAGGGACAACTAGCGCAGATAGCCCTCGTGTAGCTTTATGCGAAATTAAAAGACAAACAAACAAACTTCATACCTATACATAAAAACTGTATAAAAATTCTTGACGTAGTGACTGACGCGAGACAATTCCTTGAAAACGACAATCTACAAATGACGGAATTTTTTCATTGATTTTGGTCTAATTTGGCTTTTTTTTCACTTGCCAAGTTGCCCTTCTATTATACAGGGTTGACCAAAATTATCTTTCCTATTTTAAGATTCAATAATTAAATACGTAAGAAAATACAACCACATAGTTTTCAGTATCTTGTAGTCTGAGTGAAACGTTTTTTATTGTCATATTTGTTAATAGTGTGAATACTGTTATCTCATGTTATAGAACATGTGGAAGGAAAGACTCGATGTGTTATATGGCTTTCAGAGATCAAGTCAGTGACTGTGATGCAATGTAAATACAGGAAAGAAGTATTGGGGTATGTTAAGGATATCGTGTATCGCAAACCTATATTGCACATCATTGAGCTAAAGACCAGAATAACGGACTCCATCACAGTTGTCACTGTGTGCATTATGAAGCGAATGCGAGCTAAATTGAATGTCGGGCTAGTCGCGCTGAGACCCACTAATTGTACACAAGTTGACAATTGACATGTAATCGAAAATTGTTTAAGTTCGGTTACACAATATTGAAAACTGCGTGGTTGCATTTCCATAGTTATTTATTACGGTTTAGGACCGTCCTCTATATAATAGTTATCAAATGATGTTGCTTGTTAATTACTGCACTACCTCCAGTGTCACAGCACTACTGTCTGCGGACCCATATCGCTATAAACCGGACTTCCATACTCGTGGTGGGAAAAGTACAGATAACTCTTTATATATCTTTGTGTATAATTCCAAACAAAACCCTTGTTTTCTTACTTACATAACAATTTGCTTTGCTTCTAGAAAATATTCCACAAGGAATATCCCCGGTTGTAGTTATTACAAACACAAACATTCACCTGTGATGAGCTTTGTTTTTACTATTGTACAATGACACGTGTTTCTTATTTAATACGTGGTATTTCAACTTGAACAGCTGTTTGAGACGCTATAGTGACGTATGGAATACAACTTAACGAAGTAACTAAATATGGATTTGAATTCGCTCAATCTCAGGAGTATTGATGTGTTGTAAATACGTGTTAAACGGTCCTGTTAGAAGACTATATTAACAATATTAGACCCGTACTTCTGTAGGAATGTTTATGTGTAAAACACGATTTGTACATATGTCACTCTGGGTCAGAGGAGACAAACCCCAAATTTTTATATTATACTTCGCATCCTTTATTAAAAAACAAATCATACTAATGATTCATATCGTATTAATAATGTCTACAATGTGACACGTTTACTTGGTTTGTTTTTTCAAACGACAATTAGAACCCGTTACTTCGATGAAACCAATATTAGAACCCGTTACTTCGGTGAAACCAATTTGCTGCAACGGAAAACGTGTGTGTGTAAGTTACCGTTTCGCCCCTCAGACTTGAAAAATCTCTGGTCATATAACGCTAGAAACCGGCTTTCGATATTCATGGTGGGTACGGTGCAAATAGCCCCCTGTGTAGCTTCACGTTTCAACGAGTAGAAGGAATACATTATTATTGTTACTATTGGATAAACCTGAAGTTCGGTACGTTGCTGGGAGTTAAATGGTTCAGAGTTGAAGCCTCGAACCATTTCTTAAAGTCAGCCGCTAGTTCCATGGGAAAGATGGCGTCGAAAGAACAAAAGTGACTGATTCACGTGACATACTTGCCAATTTTCCTCGGTTATTAGGACGCTCGACTCGCGATAAGAGGACCGCAGGTTCAAATGCCCGTCACTGAACATGGCCACTCTGTCAGCCGCAGGGGCGGCATAATGTCCGATCAATCCCACTATTTGTTGGTAGAACAGTAGCTCAAGAATTGGCGATGGGTGATAATGACTAGCTGCCTTCTCTCTATCACTGTTAAATTAGGGACGGATAACTCTCGTGTAGCTTTGCGCGAAATAAAAAAAAAACAAAACCCTGGGTGTGTTCTGAACGTTCTAAATAATATTCATTTTGTTAGCATGCTGTCTGCTGATAGTAGTGTGTTTTTATATTCGTTAGCTGGCTTTCCATCCTGGAACTTTGTTAGTGGTTATATCAGCTTGCGGTTCAACCCATTCTACTATAAATAGGTTTAAATATAACTACTTTGTAAGGTATTTTATTTGTTTTCAGTAAGACAAGTAGCACGCCTGAGGTAATCTCTAAGTTTTTACAAGACGGCCTTTCTTGTTTGAATCGTGTACAAACCAGCTCTGGGTCTCACTGAAGCCTTCTGCTAATATGGTGGGGAAGAAACTGCCTTTTCAAGTGGACCACTTCTAGCTTGAGTACTGAACCCCCCCTCCTTTTAGGAATGTAGAACAAGACATAATACAATCCTGTAATTCTAACTTGAAAACGCCGATTGTTACATTTCCGGAAGAATGAAGGTTGGAACGTTGAAGGAAATAATCAATTACTGCTTGGTTACTACAAGCATTACTGCGGCCGCTTGGTTACTACAAGCCAAGTTTTAATGAGCTTGCTAGTGTAATAAGATACTGATATGTATGCACAAGGCTTCACTCCACCAAGGTGGCTGTCTTTTTTTTGTCTTCTATTTCTCCTTCGGATTAACACGCCTTGCTAGAGTGGAACCACACGACTAGTTACGCCTGTAGTCCTAGCTACTGTGCACGGACGACTTGAGTTATATATGGACGGAAGGATGAATTTTGAAAACGCTGCACAATCAATTTGATGATCAGGAGAGAGCTACTAATTCCCATCGATCGTCTAAAGAACGTTCTAACTTAAGTACTTAATATGAACGTGCTTCAAAACTGCTTTTAAAACCTGACTATCATTAGTAATAAGGCTCTTAGTGCGCTTTGGACCAAATTTTAGAAACTTTATTAATCCACAGTGATATCTACTGAACCATATAATGTCAGTTGATATCTGTTGAACCGTATAATACAAGAACGGATTACTTGTATTGTTCTAATAACACAAATTGATTAGTTTGAAATCAGATGAGGTTTATTATGTTTAAGTATAGTATACTTTATAATCTGAGTTATATATGATCGTTGTATAATATATACATATTGTTACTATACAAATATAGACCTATACATTAAGTATAAACAGTTCTCGAAAAAGACACTTCAACAATCACCACTTGAGATTTACTTCAACAAACTTGATTTGTTTATCTGTAATAAATGTGTTGATATGAAAATAGTGTGTCACAATCACAACAGTCTCAATTTGTAAGAAATGTGTTGATATGAAAACAGTGTGTCACAATTGCAACAGTCTCAATTTGTAAGAAATGTGTTGACGTGAAAATAGTGTGTCACAATCACAACAGTCTCAATTTGTAAGAAATGTGTTGACGTGAAAATAGTGTGTCACAATCACAACAGTCTCAATTTGTAAGAAATGTGTTGTTATGAAAATAGTGTGTCACAATCACAACAGTCTCAATTTGTAAGAAATGTGTTGTTATGAAAATAGTGTGTCACAATCACAACAGTCTCAATTTGTATGAAATGTGTTGATATGAAAACAGTGTGTCACAATCACAACAGTCTCAATTTGTAAGAAATGTGTTGATATGAAAACAGTGTGTCACAATCACAACAGTCTCAATTTGTAAGAAATGTGTTGTTATGAAAATAGTGTGTCACAATCACAACAGTCTCAATTTGTAAGAAATGTGTTGTTATGCCAATAATGTATCATTCACATATATATGTATACAAACACAGGTTCTATTGGAAATCAATATGTTCATATTTGCTTTAATACAAAAACAATGATATTTATAAGAAACAATGGATAAACAAATAATCTGTTCATGATATATATGTACCATCAGTTTATTGCTTACATATCCTCTCTAGTTTGTTGAAAGAGAAAACCAGTTTTCAAGTGATTTTAGTTATAACACATGAATTAAACTGTTTATCCATATAAAACTGACTGCTTATATTGCTGAGTCTAATAATATAGGTTGGTGGTGACAATGCTGATTGTGCCTTCCTCTGACTATAATGAAACTCTGTTATTAAGTATGAAAGTGACATTTTAAAAGATATATAATAATATATTAATAATATAATATATTAATAACTACTGTATTTACACTGAAGTCTTTATCTTATATAATATATTAATAACTACTGTATTTACACTGAGGTCTTTATCTTATATAATATATTAATAACTACTGTATTTACACTGAGGTCTTTATCTTATATAATATATTAATAACTACTGTATTTACACTGAGGTCTTTATCTTATATAATATATATAATATATTAATAACTACTGTATTTACACTGAGGTCTTTATCTTATATAATATATTAATAACTACTGTATTTACACTGAGGTCTTTATCTTATATAATATATATAATATATTAATAACTACTGTATTTACACTGAGGTCTTTATCTTATATAATATATTAATAACTACTGTATTTACACTGAGGTCTTTATCTTATGTAATATATTAATAATATAATATATTAATAACTACTGTATTTACACTGAGGTCTTTATCTTATATAATATATTAATATATTAATAACTACTGTATTTACACTGAGGTCTTTATCTTATAATATATTAATAATATATATTAATAACTACTGTATTTACACTGAGGTCTTTATCTTATATAATATATAATAATATATATATTAATACCTACTGTATTTACACTGAGGTCTTTATCTTATATAATATATTAATAACTACTGTATTTACACTGAGGTCTTTATCTTAGGTAATATATTAATAATATAATATATTAATAACTACTGTATTTACACTGAGGTCTTTATCTTATATAATATATTAATAACTACTGTATTTACACTGAGGTCTTTATCTTTATCTTATATAATATATTAATAACTACTGTATTTACACTGAGGTCTTTATCTGATATAATATATAATAATATTAATAATATAATATATTAATAACTACTGTATTTACACTGAGGTCTTTATCTGATATAATATATTAATAATATAATATATTAATAACTACTGTATTTACACTGAGGTCTTTATCTGATATAATATATTAATAATATAATATATTAATAACTACTGTATTTACACTGAGGTCTTTATCTTATGTAATATATTAATAATATAATATATTAATAACTACTGTATTTACACTGAGGTCTTTATCTGATATAATATATTAATAACTATATTTATAATATATAATATATTAATAACTACTGTATTTACACTGAGGTCTTTATCTGATATAATATATAATAATATAATATATAATAATAACTACTGTATTTACACTGAGGTCTTTATCTGATATAATATATTAATAATATAATATATTAATAACTACTGTATTTACACTGAGGTCTTTATCTTATATAATATATTAATAATATAATATATTAATAACTACTGTATTTACACTGAGGTCTTTATCTTATAATATATTAATAATATAATATATTAATAACTACTGTATTTACACTGAGGTCTTTATCTGATATAATATATTAATAATATAATATATTAATAACTACTGTATTTACACTGAGGTCTTTATCTGATATAATATATTAATAATATAATATATTAATAACTACTGTATTTACACTGAGGTCTTTATCTGATATAATATATTAATAATATAATATATTAATAACTACTGTATTTACACTGAGGTCTTTATCTGATGTAATATATTAATAATATAATATATTAATAACTACTGTATTTACACTGAGGTCTTTATCTGATATAATATATTAATAATATATATATTAATAACTACTGTATTTACACTGAGGTCTTTATCTTATGTAATATATTAATAATATAATATATTAATAACTACTGTATTTACACTGAGGTCTTTATCTGATATAATATATTAATAACTACTGTATTTACACTGAGGTCTTTATCTTCTAGAAAAAACTACTTAAAATGTCCCTTTTCTGAGTGGCGTTGATCATTACAAGAACCATCTAAAATAATAAGACAACCTACTAAAAAACAGTAGATCACAATAAGACAACTTACTAAAAACAGTAGATCACAATAAGACAACTTACTAAAAACAGTAGATCACAATAAGACAACTTACTAAAACAGTAGATCACAATAAGACAACTTACTAAAAACAGTAGATCACAATAAGACAACTTACTAAAACAGTAGATCACAATAAGACAACTTACTAAAAAACAGTAGATCACAATAAGACAACTTACTGAAAACAATTGATCACAATAAGACAACTTACTGAAAACAATTGATCACAATAAGAAAACTTACTAAAAACAGTAGATCACAATAAGACAACTTACTAAAAACAGTAGATCACAATAAGACAACTTACTAAAACAGTAGATCACAATAAGACAACTTACTAAAACAGTAGATCACAATAAGACAACTTACTAAAAACAGTAGATCACAATAAGACAACTTACTGAAAACAATTGATCACAATAAGACAACTTACTGAAAACAATTGATCACAATAAGACAACTTACTAAAAACAATTGATCACAATAAGAAACTTACTAAAAAAAACAATAGGTCATTATGAGAAAACTTATGAAAAAACAATAGATCACCATGAGAACTAATATATGATTGAAAACTGAAATACAGATGTGGAAAGAAAATATCTACTAAATAATACAAGAAGTAAGTTAACCCTAACTTTGAATATGTGTCATTGTTTTACATATGATTTCAAATCAAACTGTTACTTGACTGTAACACATTACTACTGTAACCTACAGTATAGAAATTATTATGAAGACAGTGAGAACACAAGTTCTCACTATTTATTAGTACACAAATATATTTTTGCCAATATTGAAACTATTATGTATTTAAAAGAATGAATAAATGTTCCTTTGGCACTCCGTCATGTTCATGTGTGTACAACTATAAAGCTACCACACATTAACCGTGAAAGATATAAATAAATGTGAACATACAAATATAGGTCAGTTACTACTTTAGTGGAGTAGTTTTTTATTGTTAAGAGTTTTTTCCCATTCCATTTGAAATCAATGAAGCTTTTGTACAGTAGAGGGGGCAAGAGTAAGCCTCCTTTTAATTTACCTAATGCAGTGGAAAACAGAGAGGAGTTCTGGGCCAATTTTCGTGTTTTCCTACAATAGGACAGGAGTGACCAGAGACAAGGTTGGGATTCTTCAGGCTGTCTCACATCTGTCTACTTGTGCTTTTGTTCCATGAGGAATCAAATACATCAGTTAAGCTGGTGGAGCCACGTGTGCCTTGGAAAACATTTCTCTCTCTTTCGGACTGATAATCTCCCATCTCTGGCTGGCTTACAGTTGCATCCAGCACTTTTTATGATTGTTGATAATACTATTTGGAGCTGCAAACTCACTGCACCTTTTAAGGGTATCACATGACTCTCCAGGAAGTCTGCCACTGTGAGATGCTAATTAACATTGCATAATGAAACATCTAATTTAAGCTGTCATCTCTTGCTAGTGGGAATTGACAACTGATGTATTAGGTAAGGTTTCCACGTTGCAGGAGCGGTTACCGGCGAGATCAAAGGAACCTTTGCTGGGAGTCTCAATTGAACTGCTTCGCCATTAGAGATGTAGTGTGCAAATAACATTTTCTGTGAATTTCCTCATACCATGTGCTAAAAGATAAAAGTGCAGAAGTAAGGGGAAAAAAACAACATTAGTAACAAGCAGCTATTAGATGTGTTTCAGATACGCTCTCCTAGCTGCACTCGGACTAAGCCATTGATTGTGTTAATTCACAAAAAGAAGCATATGTACTGGGGTGTCAGGTGTGCCATTAGATGGATATTTGTATTCCAGTTGCTGATAGTAATGGACAGATTAATTTAGCATATGGAAGGGTCCATCTGCTGACGAGTCACACATGCATGCGTGTGTTTCTGTAAACATATATATGCAGTACTTTCATAAGTAAATTAAAAACCTTAAATTTGTAGATATGCAACATCTGTGTCAGGAAACACAACACAAATAAATATAATCACAGTAATTTTGTGAAGTGATAATATCAAATAAATATGAACCTTTGTTATATTGGAGACATAATGAAATTAGAAATAAGTCACATTGTAATACTACTTGAAAGTTAATAAAGTTTTTGATGCTGTTTTTAAAAAAATTTAATTTACTGGTTTGATCATGCTTCACAATGCTGATTTTGTCTTTTAAAAAAATGGTTATACCTAAAATAAACTATTATCTTTTAGATTTTAAACTGAGAAATTCAATGACTACAGACATGTTACTTGTATAACTGTTGATAACTTGTAGTTCATTTTTAAGAAAGTGTAGTGGCTTCTCAGAAGCAATTCAGAAAGGTCTCAGTGACTGTAAAGAGTAAATGTTGTAAACATTATAGCTAGTCCTAAGTTTTACAAACCTTGTAAATGTTGTAAACATTATAGTTAGCCCTAACTTTTATGAACATTGGCAGATATAATTCTAACTTTGTCTAAACATTTTTAATGACTTATTAATAATTCTTATTTGTCCTAGATGCATCATGAACAAAAATCAAGTTGACGTTTTTTTCACATTTTCATGAATATTTTCTTAAGGTGTTTCCATAGAAACTACCATTATAGACAATATTATCTTTATAACAAGTTTGGTTCAGTGAGAAGTCCATTATTTTATTATCACTCAGTTCAACATCTGAATTGTTTACTAGTTACAAAAATACAATTATCAGAATAAAACCCTTAATTTTCATAAAATAAATATGTATGTGTATATATATTCACCTAGGCTGGCAAGGCTCCTATAAAACTCATGATTTACATGGAATAGATATTTATGTATGTATGTGTATTATCTATACTGCCAAAGTCCCTATAAAACTCTTGATTTTCATAAAATAAATATGTATCTGTTATATTTATGTATCTAGGCTGGTAAGGTCCCTATAAAACCCTTTATTTTCATGGAATAAATATGTATCTATCTATGTATGTGTATTTATCTAGGCTGGCAAGGTCCCTATAAAACCCTTTATTTTCATGGAATAAATATGTATCTATCTATGTATGTGTATTTATCTAGGCTGGCAAGGTCCCTATAAAACCCTTTATTTTCATGGAATAAATATGTATCTATGTATGTGTATTTATCTAGGCTGGAAAGGTCCCTATGGCTCCTTCTTCTCATCCAGCATCACCCCTTCCATTTATGATGTACAACAGTGATGCTTTTGCACAACCACCCCCAGCTCATATGGGTATACCACCTGTCCATTTAAATCCAAAGACAGGTATTTTAACAAGTTTATTTAATACTAAGAATAGCCATATATTCCTTAATATTTTGAACAGTGACACTCTAATAAATTACCAACATATTTTCCTTAAATTATACCCACCAGAACAACAGATACATGAGTATTATGTATCTAGTACTGTTGAAATATTACCAGTAGGCATTTCACAGTAAAGTTCTTTAAACACAAACATTCTACAATATACTTTATTAACCTATCATGCAATATTGTTACCAGTTCAATCTATTTTTATTGTTTCACAATATTGTACTGTCTACTTAATTTATGCATGGTCTGTTTCTACCTGTTTCAATCTATAAATGACATATTTTTATTGTTTTCTGTAATATTACTGTCTATTTAATCAATACATGGTTTGTTTTTATTGTTTCACATTACTGTCTGTTTAATCTATAAATGACTTGTTTTTATTGCTTCAAATTACTGTCTGTTTAATCTATAAATGACTTGTTTTTATTGCTTTACATTACTGTCTGTTTAATCAATACATGGTTTGTTTTTATTACTTCACATTACTGTCTGTTTAATCTATAAATGACTTGTTTTTATTGTTTCACATTACTGTCTGTTTAATCTATAAATGACTTGTTTTTATTGCTTCAAATTACTGTCTGTTTAATCTATAAATGGTTTGTTTTATTACTTTACATTACTGTCTGTTTAATCTATAAATGACTTGTTTTTATTGCTTCACGTTACTGTCTGTTTAATCTATAAATGACTTGTTTTTATTGCTTCACGTTACTGTCTGTTTAATCCAGAAATGGTTTGTTTTTTATTGCTTTACATTACTGTCTGTTTAATCCAGAAATGGTTTGTTTTTTATTGCTTCATATTACTATCTGTTTAATCCAGAAATGTTTTGTTTTTATTGCTTTACATTACTGTCTGTTTAATCCAGAAATGGTTTGTTTTTTATTGCTTCATATTACTATCTGTTTAATCCAGAAATGTTTTGTTTTTATTGCTTTACATTACTGTCTGTTTAATCCAGAAATGGTTTGTTTTTTATTGCTTTACATTACTGTCTCTTTAATCCAGAAATGTTTTGTTTTTATTGCTTTACATTACTGTCTGTTTAATCCAGAAATGGTTTGTTTTTTATTGCTTCATATTACTATCTGTTTAATCCAGAAATGTTTTGTTTTTATTGCTTTACATTACTGTCTGTTTAATCCAGAAATGGTTTGTTTTTATTGCTTCACATTACTGTCTGTTTAATCTATAAATGACTTGTTTTTATTGCTTCACATTACTGTCTGTTTAATTTATAAATGACTTGTTTTTATCTTGTTATCTTCCTAATGTTTTTATCTTTTATCTTCCTAATAGTTGTTTAACTTGTTATAGTGGCGTCAGCAGATAACTGTTAGTGTATATGTATGTTAGTATTCTTGGCTGTGTGTAGGTTAGTATTTTTTTTTTTTTTTACAAACGATTGTATTCTGGCTTTGTCTTGGTGTTAGTATTTCTTGTTACAAACGGTTGTATTCTAGCTTTGTCTTGGTGTTAGTATTTCTTGTTACAAACGTTTGTATTCTGGCTTTGTCTGGGTGTTAGTATTTCTTGTTACAAACGTTTGTCTTCTGGCTTTGTCTAGGTGTTAGTATTTCTTTTTACAAACGATTGTATTCTGGCTTTGTCTGGGGGTTAGTATTTCTTTTTACAAACGATTGTATTCTGGCTTTGTCTGGGGGTTAGTATTTCTTGTTACAAACGTTTGTATTCTGGCTTTGTACAGGTGTTAGTATTTCTTGTTACAAACGTTTGTATTCTGGCTTTGTACAGGTGTTAGTATTTCTTGTTACAAACGTTTGTATTCTGGCTTTGTACAGGTGTTAGTATTTCTTTTTACAAACGTTTGTATTCTGGCTTTGTCTGGTGTTAGTATTTTTGTTACAAACGTTTGTATTCTGGCTTTGTCTGGGTGTTAGTATTTCTTGTTACAAACGTTTGTCTTCTGGCTTTGTACAGGTGTTAGTATTTCTTGTTACAAACGTTTGTCTTCTGGCTTTGTCTAGGTGTTAGTATTTCTTTTTACAAACGATTGTCTTCTGGCTTTGTCTGGGTGTTAGTATTTCTTGTTACAAACGTTTGTATTCTGGCTTTGTCTGGGTGTTAGTATTTCTTGTTACAAACGTTTGTATTCTGGCTTTGTCTGGGTGTTAGTATTTCTTGTTACAAACGTTTGTATTCTGGCTTTGTCTGGGTGTTAGTATTTCATGTTACAAACGTTTGTCTTCTGGCTTTGTCTAGGTGTTAGTATTTCTTGTTACAAACGTTTGTCTTCTGGCTTTGTCTCAGTGTTGGTATTTCCTTACTCTGACTTTCTATCAAGTACCGTTTATTCGTGGTCCAGTTGATACCTTTGGTTTTTGTTTTTATTATTGTCAGTGTGTAAACCTTATGATATTAGTTATTCTAAGTATGCTTTATTACTTAATGTATTTTTTAGAATCGTTACTCGATGTTGTTGTTTGTTTGTTAAATATTTACTATTGTTTTATGTAGGTATTCCTCGAGCGCCGATGTACCCCTTACCGGGTCCAGGCCAGTACCCTCACCCTGTATTTAGCACTGACTTTACCCAACAGTTTCAGTGGTAAGCTTATAGAGTTAGTTTTGTAGATAATTGACGAGTCATGAAATTCAGATTATGAAAAGCAACACGTTCAGCATGGTACTTAATATAAAGTGCATATACCGTAATCCATCGTGGCCTCTGATAGAACGTAGCTCGAAGAAATGGTTAACTGCTTCGACCTTGACTCATCAAATAATCGTTCCATTTAAGAACTTTTCAACAAGCGAGGAGCCCGAAGGCCTTTCATTAACCCCTTGAAGGCCCCCCTCTCTCTATCCAAGCCAAAAGTAACACTGCCAACGTACCAAGCGTTTATATAACTTTTCTGCATCCACACACACTCGTCCAAGAAACATATAAATTAGAACTATTAGAAGTACCCTTCCACAGATTTTAACACTAACAGAGAATTAGTTTTTAAATTTATGCTTCCAGTCTTTTAATTATTAGCCATCATTTTAACCATTTAATGGCGGCCATCATCAGTTGATGCTGCTACCTAAAACATCCCTACTGTTTAAGGGTTACGTCCTTTCTTTCTGTCTATACTCCGTGAACGGTTTATCTAAGCCTTAAAACACATTAGCTAAGCCTAAACTTGAATGAAGTTGACCCTTATATTTATTTTTTCTAAACCTAAACTTGAATCAAGTTGCCTTTTTATTTATTTTGTGATGTAGTAAACAAGAGGTATCAGTTTTGTCTGATAAAGCTGATAGATTGTAAAACTTTCTGTGAGCGATTAAGAATTTAATGAACAACGTTACGGGTATAGGACCTTCACCAAGAGCACATAACTTCTTCCTCCTTATGGATAGTTTAACCTTTCTTTAAGGTTTTATTACGCTGTACTTACTATTTTTTGTTGCTTAATATATCATTATAAATCATACCTTTTATAGTAGTTATCATTCTAGTAGTGCTCTCTTCTTACAACAATTAAAAGAAACAAACATCGTTACATCAAGTGAATAAGGAAGTATATATGAAAAGTAAATCTAAAGTTAAAACTGTATCTGTTGTTCAGGAAGAGTGAAAGAACTCTGAAAGACTAAATGTTTCAGTTTTTACAAGTTTATAAATATATCTGTCTGCATGTAACAGTCTATTGTTAATTACATTTTGAGATATTCTAAAACAAACGTTGTGTTTTTGCGTTTGTTTGTAAACACCTAAAACGAATGTTGTATTTCTTATGTTCAGTGAACGTCTGAAATTAGTGTCGTGTTTCGTAATGTTAAGTTTGTATTTCATTTTTAAGCTGTCTTACTTAATATGAATGTGATAGAAATATTGTTAAGATACACAGTCGTTTGTTATAAATAAAATAATTTTCTATCTTTAACTGTTTCATATAGAGATGTAACAAGAATTCCGAAAACTTACAGGAGTTGTACACTTAAACCGAAAAGCTAAATATAGACCACTACACAAATGTATTAATAGATCGTACAGTACATATAGACTACTATGCAAATACATTAACAGCTCATACAGTAAATATAGACGACTATACAAATGCATTAACAGGTCATACAGTAAAGATAGACCACTATTCAATTATATTAACAGATCCTACAGTAATTTATATATATATTTAGTCTGTATGATTACGATATAAATGTGGAAAGAATGGCTACCTCTTGGAAACAATAGGCCTAACTAATGAGTTGGTGAAGTTTGATAGTGTCTTTTATCGTACAGCCCAACTGGCGAATTATGGGAAAGGTTTCTTGGGCGACACCTTTTGGGGAGAGTTTTAAACAACTCCAATTTTGTCCCACAACGAACTATGTTAGAGGAACATGCCATAAAAATTAAAATATATTTTAGTCGTTTTTAACGATGCTCAGTTTTCCGACGAAAGGTAACGCTGAGAGCGCCATCTATACGAATAAAAGTTCTATTTTACCAATAAATGACATTAAATATCAAGGTATTATGGCACTAATATGTACTTTTAACTAACGTTGGTATTACATCATAATTTTTTGTTTCAATTCTTTTATTTCTTTAAATAAAACTGAAGTAAAAAATTGTTTCTGAATAATTCATTATCGACAGTATTTAGTGTTGTGTAAAGTTGATTTTATTTTTCCTGATTGTCGAAACAAATCTTGATGTTAATTTTGACTAACTTATTTATACCAAAAAGATAGTGTAATAAGATTTACAACACCTAATCTTTCACAAAATAAATGTTTTTTTTTGTGGTTTCTAAATCATATTGTGAAACAAAATATATTCGAATAGAAGTGGTATCCTTATGGTACCAATATTCAATTAATATTATTAAAATGATTTACATAAGCAAATGAACCTTTGTGTAATCAGATTTTTACACGTTTTAATCAAGATATCATGCAGTTAGCAATGATTTAATATCCACATGTTAACGTTTTAATTAACAGTAGTTGGTAAAGAAATCTGTGTTGTCGACGGCGTTTGCTAATGGATTTTTTTTAATCATATCGTGAATTTATTTTAGTAAATTGTAAATACTTTATAAACGTTTGGTTTAAATGATAAACGCTGACAAAGCATTAAAAGTCAGTTGGTTTAGTGTTAGTGATCAAAATTACGTTAATTGTAGATTATTTTTTCTTACACTTACACCTTTTTTAGTTTCAAATCGGATGTGTGTGTGAAAATAACGTTTCAGATCTCTCTCTTATTTTCCCCAAGTCACCACCCAGGGGCAGTTGGGACTTTTACTGGTGTTTTAAGATTTACCTGCTGTTGTGAACTTTTTATTATTTTGATTTTTATAGAATTATTCTGAATTTTCTTTCTTGAATATTTACAAAAACACTTTCCTTTATGGCTACTTCATTCAACGGTTTTTCATTGCTCTAAGGGACACCTGCCGAGAATAAAAATAGGTATTTGCGCGAAGGTTATTAGGTGCACACGATATTTGAAAACAAGGACTGTATTCGAGTAGTAGGTGTTATCACAACCGGGTTGGGCGTAGCCTGAACATGGAATACGAGAGTCCATGATTGACGTAAAAAATTTGCTTCGTAATATGGAACGCAACAAGAATGTTTGTTCCTGTGATAGTTACAGTCGAGTTAGGACACCTTATGAAAGTTAGGACACCCTATGAAAACCTGTGTATTTTTGTAACATTTTTGGATATATAGATATTTAATCTCAATATTTAACATACTGAGAGATTATAGGAATATAACTAAACAATTGAAACTGAAAAAAAGACTTTTCAAGATCTTCTGTAAATGTAATTCTACAAAAAATGCATATTCTAACTGAAGAAAAAGTTAGGACATCCCCACATTTATTCCCATTTAAAATGGCTCAACTCACACACAGGTGTATCACACCAGGTGCACATGATTAGAAGATCGTTATTTAGCATTTTGAATGAGGCTTGCCATATTTAAACCTCAGACATTTAGTTTGGTGTGTTCCTGACTGTTGAAGTGAGAGTGACACCATGATGAGAGCAAAAGAGCTGTCTGAGGCCTTCATAAGGAAAATTGTAGCAACTTATGAGTCTGGTAAGGAATTTAAAAATATCTCGAAAGATTTTGAAATCAGCCATTCCATTGTCTGGAAAATAGTCAACACGTGGAGGGCTTTCAAAACAACTGCCAACATGCCCAGGTCTGGTCGTCCAAACAAGTTCACTCCGAGAGCAGACCGCAAGATGCTCCAAACACCCTAACATGTCATCACGGGACCTACAGCAGGCTATGGCTACTGTTGATGTGAAAGTGCATGCCTCTACAATCAGAAAGAGACTGCACAAGTTTAACGTGTATGGGAGGTGTACAAGGAGGAAACCTTTGCTTTGTAAGAGAAACATCAAGGCGAGACTGAAGTTTGCCAGAGAGAATGTAGACAAAGACCAGGACTTCTGGAATAATGTTCTTTGGACAGATGAGTCCAAAATTGAATTATTTGGACACCAGAACAGAGGACATGTTTGGCGTAAACCAAATACAGCATTCCAGGAAAAGAACCTCATACCAACTGTGAAGCATGGAGGTGGAAGTGTCATGGTTTGGGGCTGCTTTGCTGCAGCTGGTCGTGGACAGCTCACAATCATAGAATCCATCATGAATTCTACTGTGTATCAGAGGGTGCTTGAGGATCATGTGAGACCATCTTTACGAAAATTAAAGCTTAAGCGGAACTGGACCCTGCAATACGACAATGACCCAAGATATACCAGTAAATCCACCAAGGACTGGCTAAAAACTAAGAAATGGAGAGTCCTGGAATGGCCGAGCCAAAGCCCAGATTTTAATTCCATTGAGATGATGTGGGGTGACTTGAAACCCCTCTAACTTCTCACAGCTGAAAGAATTCTGCATTGTCTACGATTCCCAGTCGTAGACAAAGCGCAGATAGCTCATTGTGAGCTTTGCCCTATTATTAATATGTGAACCAAACATGGATGCTCTCAGATTTTTACTGACTCCTGACATTTTTGTCCATTTTTTATATATACAGTTTGTTTATTTGAAGTTAAGCCTAAAGCAACACAATAAACTATCTATGCTCTACCTACCACCGGTATCGAAACCCGGTTTCCAGCAAAACACATACGTATGAAGGTTTGTTAAATATCTCCACGTGATGGAGGTATATATATCATTTTCGGATTCAGCGTAGAGGAATTGTTGTAAAACGTGTAAACATTTCAAGACAATAAAACTACACTACACTACACTGTCACCGCACACCTGTCTGATTAAATGGTCAAAAATCACATTTTTAAGAAACGTTTTTCGAAAATGAGTAAGCCGTGAGAAGTCCCCTGCTGGTAAAACGGTAATTCTACGGATTTACGACGCTAAAATCAGGGGTTGGATTCCCCTCGTTGGACTCAGCAGATAGCTCGATGTGGCTTTATTATAAGAAAAACAAAACCCGTGAGAAAAAGTATACAAATATATTTTCTTTAAAAAAATCAAAAACACTTCATAACAAGAAAGTAGCCATTATCAGCAATATCTGACATTTGTGTTAGCCCTGCCATCTAGTGAATAAGATAACAACTATGATATTTGAAGATGGCTGCTTTCCGTGTAGAACAGCAATGGCTAGGCCTATTGTGTTTTATAGTAGAGAGGTAGGCGGAAAATTTTATTGCAGTGAAAAAGCATTTATTTTCACATATTAATTTCTGCCTTTAAATTATTATTATATTTTACATACAACAGTTATGACATTACAAATCTGATAGGGCAAATATTTCTTATTGAAAGTAACGACTATACGTTTTGTCATGCAGTCTAGTTTACACGAGTATCAATGCTGAAAGTTTCTCTCAGTTGATTTACTAAAAAACTTCAATAGAGGCGCATATTAATCAATACCGGACCATTTTAAACCACTGGAAACAACAAAAAATTAGTGTAATTTATACTAGGCCTATCAAAGACAAAACAAAAACAGTTGTGGTAAGTTGTAAAATTTGTAGACTTGTACAGGTAAGTTTAGCTTGTAATGCTCTCCATTGTATCATATAAATATTTCTATATTTACTTTCTGCTATGGGTTCAGTTTACAACTTTTATTATAGCTTGTTTATTTTTTTAAGTAGAAGGTAAGTTGACATTTCACCCACATGTAATTTGGTTAATGGTGGATGACATCAAAGATTTAAATTTATTAACATAAATAAAAAATTGTTTAGAGAAAATTATATTACAAGCATAATAACCCCTGGCCATTACTGACATTGTACTAATAGAACTCGACTTAAGCTAAAATAATAGTTTTACATAAATTGTAAAATTATGAGATAACATTTTGGTGTAAATGTTTTTTCTAACTCTTTTTAGGCATACAGCTAGTATGTACCCTATGACATCTGCAGGGTTCCGAGGGACTTATCCCACTAGCCTTCAAGTGACGACAGCAAGTCTGCCAAGGTTTGGTCCTCCTTCTCTTCTGCATCCACATCCTGGTTTACCAACCCATCCAGGACTTCATCACCCAGGACTGTTGAGTGCTGGTACAAAGCACGGAGTTTCTTTGCCATCTGTGGAGGGCAATAGGTACAATATCTAAACAACGTTTTATTATACTTAATTTATTTAGGATTTATTAACCAAATGAAAAGGACATTGTTTCTTATATGGTATTGATTACAAAGACCTCATTATCAGTTCATAGCCAGCATCACTCAATACCTTATTATCAGTTCATAACCAGCAACACTCAATACCTTATTATCAGGTCATAGCCAGTGACACTCAATACCTTATTATCAGTTCATAACTAGTGACATTTAATACCTTATTATCAGTTCATAACTAGTGACACTGAATACCTTATTATCAGTTCATAACCAGCAACACTCAATACCTTATTATCAGTTCATAGCCAGCAACACTTAATACCTCATTATCAGTTCATAACCAGCAACACTCAATACCTTATTATCAGTTCATAACCAGCAACACTCAATACCTTATTATCAGTTCATAACCAGTGACACTCAATACCTTATTATCAGGTCATAACCAGCAACACTCAATACCTTATTATCAGTTCATAACTAGTGACACTCAATACTTTATTATCAGTTCATAACCAGTGACACTCAATACCTTATTATCAGTTCATAACCAGTGACACTCAATACCTTATTATCAGTTCATAACTAGTGACACTCAATACTTTATTATCAGTTCATAACCAGTGACACTCAATACCTTATTATCAGTTCATAACTAGTGACACTCAATACCTTATTATCAGTTCATAACTAGTGACACTCAATACCTTATTATCAGTTCATAACTAGTGACACTCAATACCTTATTATCAGGTCATAACCAGTGGCACTCAATACCTTATTATCAGTTCATAACTAGTGACACTCAATACCTTATTATCAGATCATAATTAGTGACACTCAATGCCTTATTATCAGTTCATAACCAGCAGCACTCAATACCTTATTATCAGTTCATAACTAGTGACACTCAATACTCTTATGTTAAACTAGTGACACTCAATACCTTATTATCAGTTCATAACCAGTGACACTCAATACCTTATTATCAGTTCATAACCCACAACACTCAATACCTTATTATCAGTTCATAACTAGTGACACTCAATACCTTATTATCAGTTCATAACCAGCAACACTGAATACATTATTATCAGTTCATAACCAGCAACACTCAATACCTTATTATCAGTTCATAACCAGCAACACTCAATATCTTATTATCAGTTCATAACCAGCAACACTCAATACCTTATTATCAGTTCATAACCAGCAACACTGAATACATTATTATCAGTTCATAACCAGCAACACCCAATACCTTATTATCAGTTCATAACCAGCAACACCCAATACCTTATTATCAGTTCATAGCCAGCAACACTCAATACCTTATTATCAGTTCATAACCAGTGACACTCAATACCTTATTATAAGCTCATATCCAGCAACACTCAATACCTTATTATCAGTTCATAACTAGTGACACTGAATACCTTATTATCAGATCATAACCAGCAACACTCAATACTTTATTATCAGTTAATAACCAGCACATTGAAGGTCTTGACATCAGTAGTAAATTTAAGTAATTCATTTATTTGTGTGATTGATGTGAATATAAAATGATCAAAGGTCCTAACACTAAGCCCTGTGGTATTCCACTTGTGATACTAATCCAATTTGACTGAACTCCATTTGTAACAAACGTCTGTTGTTGTTTTTTCTTATCCAATTAGCCAATCTATTCACCACATTTAAAGATATTAGTTTTTAATAATTCTTTTATTCAGCATCTTGTCAGAGAGTTTCTGAAAATCCAGATACACACGTTTATCTACATAGACAATAAATTCGTTTTATAACATTCAGGCTTTTATTGAATAGTCAGCATGGTTTTTATTTTATAACGTTCAGGCTTTTATTGAATAGTCAGCATGGTTTTTATTTTATAACGTTCAGGCTTTCATTGAATATTCAGCATGGTTTTTATTTGGGTAAAAACTTTTCTTATTAATCTCGGGACATTGTTTTATCACACTTTTTAAAATCTTTTTTACACCACCGATGTAAGAGTAATAGGCCTATAATTACTGGAACAACCTCTATTTCTTCCTTTGAAAATAAGAGTAAAGTTAACTACGTTCCAATGTTCTGCCCTCTGTTCAAAGTGTAGCAAATTATTGGTTCTAGATGTCAGTTTTATTTAAATACAAATTATAGGCAGTAACACGATACTCGTAGGTGCTTTATTGTGACCACTTATGATAAAAATTGCGTTTGTTGTAATTATACACCAGTGTAAAGATGAATCTGAAATCAGTTTCTTCTTCTATTAATTTAAAGGTTGGTTATATATATATAAGTGGATTTTATTAGTCGGACAATATTCTCTGATAGATTTATTTTACTGACACGATATGTTTGTGCGTGTCTGTGGACAATCACATATTACTAGAAATACTGTTTGTTTATTACTTACATGTACAACTTTAAATAGTTTGTTATTTTTCTAAATTCAATGTTTGACACCTGAATACAATAACTTTTTCCAATAGAAAACTACAGAATCATTAAAGTTGATGCTTTTCTACTTTACTGCACTTGAAATTGAATATTTGTTTAGAAGTAAAAAATAATTCATTCCATCTAGCTGAGACTGGTATGTACCGTTACCCATAGAGACAAGTTTTGAAATTAATAATTCATTCCATCCAGCTGAGACTGGTATGTACCGTTACCCATAGAGACAAGTTTTGAAATTAAGAATTCATTCCATCTAGCTGAGACTGGTATGTACCGTTACCCATAGAGACAAGTTTTGAAATTAATAATTCATTCCATCTAGCTGAGACTGGTATGTACCATTACCCATAGAGACAAGTTTTGAAATTAATAATTCATTCCATCTAGCTGAGACTGGTATGTACTGTTACCCATAGAGACAAGTTTTGAAATTAATAATTCAGTCCATCTAGCTGAGACTGGTATGTACCGTTACCCATAGAGACAAGTTTTGAAATTCTGAACTTTTTCAGGAATTTTTCAACCTACATACCAGAGCAAAAGTTTTCCCCAGTGAAGTACAGTGAATCTTCTAACAATCGATCCACTCACAGTAATGTTTCTCACCAGCGAGAACCAGAGAAGAACAACCACATTAAGAAACCTCTAAACGCTTTCATGTTGTACATGAAGGAGATGCGGGCCAAAGTTGTTGCAGAATGTACATTGAAAGAAAGTGCAGCTATTAACCAAATATTAGGAAGGAAGGTAAACACTGATCTAAATATCAAAATAATTTAACTTTGTTCGTTAGGCTAACGTTTAAAGTTTCTTGTAAGAAATGTCAGTAAAAGAAGGTAGTGAGAAACAAGTATTTATCAAACTTTTGTATGGATTAGTTGAGAACATAACTCTAAATAGTGAGAACATAACCGTAAATTAGTGAGAACATAACAGTAAATTAGTGGGAGCATAACCGTAAATTAGTGAGAACATAACAGTAAATTAGTGGGAACATAACCGTAATTAGTGAGAACATAACAGTAAATTAGTGGGAACATAACCGTAAATTAGTGGGAACATAGCCGTAAATTAGTGGGAACATAACAGTAAATTAGTGGGAACATAACAGTAAATTAGTGGGAACATAACAGTAAATTAGTGGGAACATAACAGTAAATTAGTGGGAACATAACAGTAAATTAGTGGAAACATAACAGTAAATTAGTGGGAACATAACAGTAAATTAGTGGAAACATAACAGTAAATTAGTGGGAACATAACAGTAAATTAGTGGAAACATAACAGTAAATTAGTGGGAACATAACAGTAAATTAGTGGAAACATAACAGTAAATTAGTGGGAACATAACAGTAAATTAGTGGAAACATAACAGTAAATTAGTGGGAACATTATCGTAAATTAATTAGAACACAGCTGTAAATAGTTTCTTTTTCAATAAAACTTAAGGGTAATATAAAATTAAATAAAAATAATTAGGTGAATACTTTGGTAAATGTAAGGATGTGTAAAGAGAGTTTACCCATCCACTCGGGAGATGCTGAACTCATACAAAGTAACACAGTCTCTCAGACCAATGTGACTGGTGAAAAATCACTTGTTTAGCAAGTTGTGTGTGAGAAAGGCCTCAACATTAGTCAGAACCTTGCTTAGAAAATACAAAATAAACAAAATTGATGTTTTTTCTCTTGTAACACATTTCAGAAGAAACTAAAATTATTTTCTACTTAGTTAAATTTAGGTACAGATTTGAGCTGAACATCAGTTTGTTTTTTATTTCTTTTGTAAAACTAGTAAGTATGAAAATATCCATGATTCATAGTGTTATAATGACCTTTAAAAACTTGTTATAATCCACTGTGGTTACATAAGTTGTTCAGGTTACACATAACTAGTAACAAACGTATTAAAACACAATACTGATGACACTGAGTTATTTCCCAACAGCTTGACAGCAACTCTTATCTGTTAAAAACAAATCACTTATAATTCATTGAGAACCGTGTTAACTTAAACATTGCCGTGCTGTTATATTATTTACTAATTTATTACACAAGCAAAATGACCCAGTTTTTTTTATACAGTTCTATGAGTATTTTAGTTATTCAAGAGTCATCTCATATGTGAATAACAGTTATTAGAGATAAAGGTCTTTTAAATTTACGACTAAGAAAACTTGGAAAGTTCATACTGTTGCATATCAGTGTTTCTTACAATATTGAAGTTACTCAACCAGTTTATACAGCCTGCAATGTTTGGACTATACTGTTTCATATCAGTGTTTCTTACAATATTGAAGTTACTCAACCACTTTATACAGCCTGCAATGTTTTGACTATACTGTTTCATATCAGTGTTTCTTACAATATTGAAGTTACTCAACCAGTTTATACAGCCTGCAATGTTTGGACTATACTGTTTCATATCAGTGTTTCTTACAATATTGAAGTTACTCAACCAGTTTATACAGCCTGCAATGTTTGGACTATACTGTTGCATATCAGTGTTTCTTACAATATTGAAGTTACTCAACCAGTTTATACAGCCTGCAATGTTTTGACTATACTGTTTCATATCAGTGTTTCTTACAATATTGAAGTTACTCAACCAGTTTATACAGCCTGCAATGTTTGGACTATACTGTTTCATATCAGTGTTTCTTACAATATTGAAGTTACTCAACCAGTTTATACAGCCTGCAATGTTTGACTATACTGTTGCATATCAGTGTTTCTTACAATATTGAAGTTACTCAACCAGTTTATACAGCCTGCAATGTTTGGACTATACTGTTGCATATCAGTGTTTCTTACAATATTGAAGTTACTCAACCAGTTTATACAGCCTGCAATGATTGGACTATACTGTTTCATATCAGTGTTTCTTACAATATTGAAGTTACTCAACCAGTTTATACAGCCTGCAATGTTTGGACTATACTGTTTCATATCAGTGTTTCTTACATATTGAAGTTACTCAACCACTTTATACAGCCTGCAATGTTTGGACTATACTGTTTCATATCAGTGTTTCTTACAATATTGAAGTTACTCAACCAGTTTATACAGCCTGCAATGTTTGACTATACTGTTGCATATCAGTGTTTCTTACAATATTGAAGTTACTCAACCAGTTTATACAGCCTGCAATGTTTGGACTATACTGTTTCATATCAGTGTTTCTTACAATATTGAAGTTACTCAACCAGTTTATACAGCCTGCAATGTTTGGACTATACTGTTTCATATCAGTGTTTCTTACAATATTGAAGTTACTCAACCACTTTATACAGCCTGCAATGTTTGGACTATACTGTTTCATATCAGTGTTTCTTACAATATTGAAGTTACTCAACCAGTTTATACAGCCTGCAATGTTTGGACTATACTGTTGCATATCAGTGTTTCTTACAATAGTGAAGTTACTCAACCAGTTTATACAGCCTGCAATGTTTTGACTATACTGTTTCATATCAGTGTTTCTTACAATATTGAAGTTACTCAACCACTTTATACAGCCTGCAATGTTTGGACTACTTTGTGAATTCAGTGTTGTTTATATTCTCAGTGATTTGGAGTTTTATTAAACCTACAAAAATTTCATATATTTGTGGCTTTCAATACGTGTGAAACACTCCAACTTAATTAACTAATATCTCATACTAACAAAACGTTTCATTTCACCCTTGTGTTTCACCGAAGTTCTAATCACTTTGCATATTTATGGGTTGTAGTGGCACAACTTGTCCCGAGAAGAACAAGCTAAGTATTATGAGATGGCACGTAAGGAGCGTCAACTCCACATGCAGCTCTATCCGGGGTGGTCAGCTCGAGACAACTATGCAATGAACAAGAAAAAAAAGAAGAGAAAAAAGGACAGAAGTGCTGATGGAGGTGAGTTTTATGTTGAATCAAAGTGGTAACGTTTCTATTTAAATAGTGTTTAAAGAAATACAAACAGATACTCATAAGCTGTGAACCTTTGTTTTAACCTGCTGTTAGCATACTACAGAGAGGAATGGTACTGTAACTGCCTCAGTAAATAGTGCTAAATGTTTTTATGACAGGTTTCTCAGTAAAGGATGTTATTATAGCTTTACAAAAATCATGTTTCTATGACAGTTTTATGAGTGAAGGATGCTGTTGTACCCTTATAAAAATATTGTTTCTGTGACTCTTTTCTGATTGAAGGATGCTAGAGATAACAAATTAGGTTATCCTCTGTCATTATCTAGGACAGTTTTTCCATTAACGCTTTTCTAGTTAGAAACAGAGAAACTAAACTAGCTGAGTTCATCTTGTATATTAACATGGTAGAAATATCTGGGATAGTTTCTGATACTGCGTGATATGAACTGAGCACAATGTCAGTTATTGTTTCTGATACTGTGTGATATGAACTGAGCACAATGTCAGTTATTGTTTCTGATACTGTGTGATATGAACTGAGCAAAATGTCAGTTATTGTTTCTGAATACTGCGTGATATGAACTGAGCACAATGTCAGTTATTGTTTCTGATATTGCGTGATATGAACTGAGCACGTCAGTTATTTTTTCTGATACTGTGTGATATGAACTGAGCACAATGTCAGTTATTGTTTCTGATACTGTGTGATATGAACTGAGCACAATGTCAATTATTGTTTCTGATACTGTGTGATATGAACTGAGCACAATGTCAGTTATTGTTTCTGATACTGCATGATATGAATTGAGCGCAATGTCAGTTATTGTTTCTGATACTGCGTGATATGAACTGAGCACAATGTCAGATATTGTTTCTGATACTGCGTGATATGAATTGAGCGCAATGTCAGTTATTGTTTCTGATACTGCGTGATATGAATTGAGCGCAATGTCAGTTATTGTTTCTGATACTCCGTGATATGAACTGAGCACAATGTCAGTTATAGTTTCTGACACTGTGTGATATGAACTGAGCACAATGTCAGTTATTGTTTCTGATACTGTGTGATATGAACTGAGCACATTGTCAGTTATTGTTTCTGATACTGCGTGATATGAACTGAGCACAATGTCAGTTATTGTTTCTGATACTGCGTGATATGAACTGAGCACAATGTCAGTTATTGTTTCTGATACTACGTGATATGAACTGAGCACAATGTCAGTTATTGTTTCTGATACTGCGTGATATGAACTGAGCACAATGTCAGTGATTTATCTAAACAGAAGATAAACTACATACAACTTCTGCTATCTAATTTCACTGATTAAATGAGATGTTTAGAACAGTTGTTATTTATCAAACTTGTGGCTCTTAACTACAGATATTTAATGAAACCCCTTGGTCCATTGTGGCTCTTAACTACAGATATTTAATGAAACCCCTTGGTCCATTGTGGCTATTAACTACAGATATTTAATGAAACCCCTTGGTCCATTGTGGCTCTTAACTACAGATATTTAATGAAACCCCTAGGTCCATTGTGGCTCTTAACTACACATATTTAATGAAACCCCTTGGTCCATTGTGGCTCTTAACTACACGTATTTAATGAAATCCCCTTGGTCCATTGTGGCTCTTAACTACAGATATTTAATGAAACCCCTTGGTTCATTGTGGCTCTTAACTACAGATATTTAATGAAACCCTTGGTCCATTGTGGCTCTTAACTACAGATATTTAATGAAACCCCTTGGTCCATTGTGGCTCTTAACTACAGATATTTAATGAAACCCCTTGGTCCATTGTGGCTCTTAACTACAGATATTTAATGAAACCCCTTGGTCCATTGTGGCTCTTAACTACAGATATTTAATGAAACCCCTTGTCCATTGTGGCTCTTAACTACAGATATTTAATGAAACCCCTTGGTCCATTGTGGCTCTTAACTACAGATATTTAATGAAACCCTTGGTCCATTGTGGCTCTTAACTACAGATATTTAATGAAACCCCTTGGTCCATTGTGGCTCTTAACTACAGATATTTAATGAAACCCCTTGGTCCATTGTGGCTCTTAACTACAGATATTTAATGAAACCCCTTGGTCCATTGTGGCTCTTAACTACAGATATTTAATGAAACCCCTTGGTCCATTGTGGCTCTTAACTACACATATTTAATGAAACCCCTTGGTCCATTGTGGCTCTTAACTACAGATATTTAATGAAACCCCTTGGTCCATTGTGGCTCTTAACTACAGATATTTAATGAAACCCTTGGTCCATTGTGGCTCTTAACTACAGATATTTAATGAAACCCCTTGGTCCATTGTGGCTCTTAACTACAGATATTTAATAAAACCCATGATCCATTGTGGCTCTTAACTACACATATTTAATGAAATCCCTTGGTCCATTGTGGCTCTTAACTACACATATTTAATGAAACCCCTTGTTCCGTTGTGGCTCTTAACTACACATATTTAATGAAACCCCTTGGTCCATTGTGGCTCTTAACTACACATATTTAATGAAACCCCTTGGTCCATTGTGGCTCTTAACTACACATATTTAATGAAACCCATTGGTCCGTTGTGGCTCTTAACTACACATATTTAATGAAACCCCTTGGTCCATTGTGGTTCTTAACTACAGATATTTAATGAAACCCTTTGTTCCGTTGTGGCTCTTAACTACACATATTTAATGAAACCCCTTGGTCCATTGTGACTCTTAACTACACATATTTAATGAAACCCCTTGGTCCATTGTGGCTCTTAACTACAGATATTTAATGAAACCCCTTGGTCCATTGTGGCTCTTAACTACAGATATTTAATGAAACCCCTTGGTCCATTGTGGCTCTTAACTACAGATATTTAATGAAACCCCTTGGTCCATTGTGGCTCTTAACTACAGATATTTAATGAAACCCCTTGGTCCATTGTGGCTCTTAACTACAGATATTTAATGAAACCCCTTGGTCCATTGTGGATCTTAACTACAGATATTTAATGAAACGCCTTAGTCCATTGTGGCTCTTAACTACAGATATTTAATAAAACCCATGATCCATTGTGGCTCTTAACTACACATATTTAATGAAATCCGTTGGTCAATTGTGGCTCTTAACTACACATATTTAATGAAACCCTTGGTCCATTGTGGCTCTTAACTACAGATATTTAATGAAACCCCTTGTTCCATTGTGGCTCTTAACTACAGATATTTAATGAAACCCCTTGTTCCGTTGTGGCTCTTAACTACACATATTTAATGAAACCCCTTGTTCCGTTGTGGCTCTTAACTACACATATTTAATGAAACCCCTTGTTCCGTTGTGGCTCTTAACTACAGATATTTAATGAAACCCCTTGTTCCGTTGTGGCTCTTAACTACGCATATTTAATGAAACCCTTGGTCCATTGTGGCTCTTAACTACAGATATTTAATGAAACCCCTTGGTCCATTGTGGCTCTTAACTACAGATATTTAATGAAACCCTTGGTCCATTGTGGCTCTTAACTACACAATATTTAATGAAACCCCTTGGTCCATTGTGGCTCTTAACTACTAATATTTAATGAAACCCCTTGGTCCATTGTGGCTCTTAACTACAGATATTTAATGAAACCCCTTGGTCCATTGTGGCTCTTAACTACAGATATTTAATGAAACCCCTTGGTCCATTGTGGCTCTTAACTACAGATATTTAATGAAACCCCTTGGTCCATTGTGGCTCTTAACTACAGATATTTAATGAAACCCCTTGGTCCATTGTGGCTCTTAACTACAGATATTTAATGAAACCCCTTGGTCCATTGTGGCTCTTAACTACACATATTTAATGAAACCCCTTGGTCCATTGTGGCTCTTAACTACAGATATTTAATGAAACCCCTTGGTCCATTGTGGCTCTTAACTACAGATATTTAATGAAACCCTTGGTCCATTGTGACTCTTAACTACAGATATTTAATGAAACCCCTTGGTCCATTGTGGCTCTTAACTACAGATATTTAATGAAACCCCTTGGTCCATTGTGGCTCTTAACTACAGATATTTAATGAAACGACTTGGTCCATTGTGGCTCTTAACTACAGATATTTAATAAAACCCATGATCCATTGTGGCTCTTAACTACACATATTTAATGAAATCCCTTGGTCCATTGTGGCTCTTAACTACACATATTTAATGAAACCCCTTGGTCCATTGTGGCTCTTAACTACAGATATTTAATGAAACCCCTTGGTCCATTGTGGCTCTTAACTACACATATTTAATGAAACCCCTTGGTCCATTGTGGCTCTTAACTACACATATTTAATGAAACCCCTTGGTCCATTGTGGTTCTTAACTACACATATTTAATGAAATCCCTTGGTCCATTGTGGCTCTTAACTACAGATATTTAATGAAACCCCTTGGTCCATTGTGGCTCTTAACTACAGATATTTAATGAAACCCCTTGGTCCATTGTGGCTCTTAACTACAGATATTTAATGAAACCCCTTGGTCCATTGTGGCTCTTAACTACACATATTTAATGAAACCCCTTGGTCCATTGTGACTCTTAACTACAGATATTTAATGAAACCCCTTGGTCCATTGTGGCTCTTAACTACAGATATTTAATGAAACCCCTTGGTCCATTGTGGCTCTTAACTACACATATTTAATGAAATCCCTTGGTCCATTGTGGCTCTTAACTACAGATATTTAATGAAACCCCTTGGTCCATTGTGGCTCTTAACTACACATATTTAATGAAACCCCTTGGTCCATTGTGGCTCTTAACTACAGATATTTAATGAAACCCCTTGGTCCATTGTGACTCTTAACTACACATATTTAATGAAACCCCTTGGTCCATTGTGGCTCTTAACTACAGATATTTAATGAAACCCCTTGGTCCATTGTGGCTCTTAACTACAGATATTTAATGAAACCCCTTGGTCCATTGTGGCTCTTAACTACAGATATTTAATGAAACCCCTTGGTCCATTGTGGCTCTTAACTACAGATATTTAATGAAACCCCTTGGTCCATTGTGGCTCTTAACTACACATATTTAATGAAACCCCTTGGTCCATTGTGGCTCTTAACTACACATATTTAATGAAACCCCTTGGTCCATTGTGGCTCTTAACTACACATATTTAATGAAACCCCTTGGTCCATTGTGGCTCTTAACTACAGATATTTAATGAAACCCTTGGTCCATTGTGGCTCTTAACTACACATATTTAATGAAACCCTTGGTCCATTGTGGCTCTTAACTACACATATTTAATGAAACCCCTTGGTCCATTGTGGCTCTTAACTACACATATTTAATGAAACCCCTTGGTCCATTGTGGCTCTTAACTACACATATTTAATGAAATCCCTTGGTCCATTGTGGCTCTTAACTACAGATATTTAATGAAACCCCTTGGTCCATTGTGGCTCTTAACTACAGATATTTAATGAAACCCCTTGGTCCATTGTGGCTCTTAACTACACATATTTAATGAAACCCTTGGTCCATTGTGACTCTTAACTACACATATTTAATGAAACCCCTTGGTCCATTGTGGCTCTTAACTACAGATATTTAATGAAACCCTTGGTCCATTGTGGCTCTTAATTACAGATATTTAATGAAACCCCTTGGTCCATTGTGGCTCTTAACTATAGATATTTAATGAAACCCCTTGGTCCATTGTGGCTCTTAACTACAGATATTTAATGAAACCCCTTGGTCCATTGTGGCTCTTAACTACACATATTTAATGAAACCCCTTGGTCCATTGTGGCTCTTAACTACACATATTTAATGAAACCCCTTGGTCCATTGTGGCTCTTAACTACACATATTTAATGAAACCCCTTGGTCCATTGTGGCTCTTAACTACAGATATTTAATGAAACCCTTTGGTCCATTGTGGCTCTTAACTACACATATTTAATGAAACCCCTTGGTCCATTGTGGCTCTTAACTACAGATATTTAATGAAACCCCTTGGTCCATTGTGGCTCTTAACTACAGATATTTAATGAAACCCTTGGTCCATTGTGGCTCTTAACTACAGATATTTAATGAAACCCCTTGGTCCATTGTGGCTCTTAACTACACATATTTAATGAAACCCCTTGGTCCATTGTGGCTCTTAACTACACATATTTAATGAAACCCCTTGGTCCATTGTGGCTCTTAACTACACATATTTAATGAAACCCCTTGGTCCATTGTGGCTCTTAACTACAGATATTTAATGAAACCCTTTGGTCCATTGTGGCTCTTAACTACACATATTTAATGAAACCCCTTGGTCCATTGTGGCTCTTAACTACAGATATATTAATGAAACCCCTTGGTCCATTGTGGCTCTTAACTACAGATATTTAATGAAACCCCTTGGTCCATTGTGGCTCTTAACTTCAGATATTTAATGAAACCCCTTGGTCCATTGTGGCTCTTAACTACAGATATTTAATGAAACCCCTTGGTCCATTGTGGCTCTTAGCTACACATATTTAATGAAACCCCTTTGTCCATTGTGGCTCTTAACTACAGATATTTAATGAAACCCCTTGGTCCATTGTGGCTCTTAGCTACACATATTTAATGAAACCCCTTTGTCTATTGTGGCTCTTAACTACAGATATTTAATGAAACCCCTTGGTCCATTGTGGCTCTTAACTACACATATTTAATGAAACCCCTTGGTCCATTGTGGCTCTCAGCTACACATATTTAATGAAACTTTTTGGTCCATTGTGGCTTTTAACTACAGATATTTAATGAAACCCCTTGGTCCATTGTGGCTCTTAACTACAGATATTTAATGAAACCCTTTGGTACATTGTGGCTCTTAACTATAGATATTTAATGAAACCCCTTGGTCCATTGTGGTGGTTCTGTTCATTTCTTATCTCTCTCTTACCCCTAAAGTTCTCACCAAGACTTCTGTTTAGAGTCCCAGTCTTCTTGAATCTACCACAGTCTGATGGCTCTTTAATACATTTAAGTCATGAAGTAACAACATATATTCCAATCTTGTCACCAAGTTGTTGTCACTGATACCAGGTTTAACTGTTGATAGCCATACAAGAGTGAAGTAAGAATATTTGCTGAGTTGTTGTCACTTCAGAAGTGGTTTCAATAATTCTGAGTTAAACAGTACAGACATTTTTGGTTTTAATCTAAAATTACATGCTTTTGAATTTACAGGAAAATGATATTGAACAGTCTAATATGTCAGGATTATTTTAGTAATTATAGAACAAATAAATCCAAAGAAATATTATTTTAAATGAATTTCTAAGACAGTAAACAAGTATTTGAAAATAATAGTTGGTGGGTCTTGTTGTATTAGTATATGTTTTATAATACGTTGTACCTTTACTGTGTCCTATATACTTACATTACCATCGTTACTAATGTAGAATTTTCAGTGAAGATTTTTTATTAAAATTTCATTTAAATCCAACAATTTATGTCAAGAAATATTCTTAGGAAGAACTTTGACCTATTCTGTAAATAATTCTTCTAATTGCACAGTGAGGGGAATTTCAAATTTTAACCAGAACATTCTTAGTGTTGGTAATAGTGTTTTCAAGTTTTAACCAGAACATTCTTAGTGTTGGTAATAGTGTTTTCAAGTTTTAACCAGAACATTCTTAGTGTTGGTAATAGTGTTTTCAAGTTTTAACCAGAACATTCTTAGTGTTGGTAATAGTGTTTTCAAGTTTTAACCAGAACATTCTTAGTGTTGGTAATAGTGTATAAACGTTAGATTAGGAGCAGAGCTGATACTGTTACAAATTGTTTGTTTTCTTCATAAGTATTGAAATGTGTTTAACACAGTGGTGAAAGTTATTTAAGATTGTGTGCATTTATAAACAGTTTTAAAGATTTCTGTCGACTATGCTTACATCTTAAAGGAATGTTTTACTTTGAATTAAAGACTTTTCTATATAAACTGCCTTAAGACAGAACAGAAGAGATAAGTAAATAGTTTCAACAGAAATTTTATAAGCTTTACTGAATGTTGCATTTGGAATAAAAATTTCTAACCGAAAATATCAGAATGGATCTTTATTTTATATTTATTTATTTACCTTTGAACAATCCAAGTAGAATCATTACAATTTCTTGCAATGTTTGCATAGATATAAACCGATGGATAAAGTTTAAGGAAACGTGTTTAAATATACTGAATGATTAGTGTTATGTAAATTTATAACTGTGTGTTATACAATGTTCATATAAACCGATGGATAAAGTTTAAGGAAACGTATGTAAATATACTGAATGATTAGTGTTATGTAAATTTATAACTGTGTGTTATACAACGTTCATATAAACCGATGGATAAAGTTTAAGGAAACGTATGTAAATATACTGAATGATTAGTGTTATGTAAATTTATAACTGTGTGTTATACAACGTTCATATAAACCGATGGATAAAGTTTAAGGAAACGTGTTTAAATATACTGAATGATTAGTGTTGTATAAATTTATAACTGTGTGTTATACAACGTTCATATAAACCGATGGATAAAGTTTAAGGAAACGTATGTAAATATACTGAATGATTAGTGTTATGTAAATTTATAACTATGTGTTATACAACGTCCATATAAACCGATGGATAAAGTTTAAGGAAACGTGTTTAAATATACTGAATGATTAGTGTTGTATAAATTTATAACTGTGTGTTATACAACGTTCATATAAACTGATGGATAAAGTTTAAGGAAACGTATGTAAATATACTGAATGATTAGTGTTATGTAAATTTATAAATGTGTGTTATACAACGTTCATATAAACCGATGGATAAAGTTTAAGGAAACGTGTTTAAATATACTGAATGATTAGTGTTATGTAAATTTATAACTGTGTGTTATACAACGTTCATATAAACTGATGGATAAAGTTTAAGGAAACGTATGTAAATATACTGAATGATTAGTGTTATGTAAATTTATAAATGTGTGTTATACAACGTTCATATAAACCGATGGATAAAGTTTAAGGAAACGTGTTTAAATATACTGAATGATTAGTGTTATGTAAATTTATAACTGTGTGTTATACAACGTTCATATAAACCGATGGATAAAGTTTAAGGAAACGTATGTAAATATACTGAATGATTAGTGTTATGTAAATTTATAAATGTGTGTTATACAACGTTCATATAAACCGATGGATAAAGTTTAAGGAAATGTGTTTAAATATACTGAATGATTAGTGTTGTATAAATTTATAACTGTGTGTTATACAACGTTCATCTTTGAGTTTCATAAAAATCTTGTACTTCATGTTTAGTTTCATGTTTGTTTGTACTTTTAAATGTTTGCATGTATAAAAATCATATACTTGAAAACTAGAAATTCATAAAACTTTTTCATGTTTAAACAAACATGCAGCAAAGGGTGGGGAAAGTGATGTGTAAGTAGCATTTTTATATTTGGCATCTCATTAGGTTAATTTCATATCTACTTATGATAGCTAGTGTAATTTGTATTTTCTCAGTGCGAGTAGGTAAAACAAATACCTATTACATATCTTACGTTTGTTTGTTACAGCATTTTGATTCGTTTTAGTTTCTTTCTTCTTCTGATTATGGACGCTGAAAAACGTTTCCGAGGTGCCAGTTTATTATTAGTCCGTTATAAGTATATTAGTTGTATATCAAAGATAGTTTGAAATTATGTGAATGACAAAATTTCTTATAAATCCCTTTTGCTGCTTGTTTGTGTTATTGGTCAACATTGTGTGTGTGTCCTAAGTTGTTCAAAATCATTCGTGTTTAGTTTGGTGTTGTTGTAAGTGTTTCTTTAACCTCCTTATTTTATATTCTTTCAAACACAGCAGGTATAAGGCTAGTTTTTAGTTTTATCATTTTACAAGAGTTTCATAAAAAATATCTTGGAGTGATAAACATTCTTTCTCTTTTTGTTCCTGATAGCCAACAATCCGAAGAAATGTCGAGCAAGGTTTGGTCTGGACCAACAGAACCACTGGTGCAAACCTTGTAGGTGAGTGTGAAAGTCCACTTTCAGGTTAGTAAGTAGTCCTTCCTGCTTACTAGAACTTCTGGTGCAAACCTTATAGGTGAGTGTGAAAGTCTACTTTCAGGTCAGTCAGTAGTCCTTCCTGTTAACTAGAACTTCTGGTGCAAACCTTGTAGGTGAGTGTGAAAGTCCACTTTCAGGTCAGTAAGTAGTCCTTCCTGCTTACTTCTGGTGCAAACCTTGTAGGTGAGTGTGAAAGTCCACTTTCAGGTCAGTAAGTGGTCCTTCCTGCTTACTTCTGGTGCAAACCTGGTAGGTGAGTGTGACAAGTTTATTTGGTTTATATTATCATCCTTGTTTTACATGAACATTTCTTACTGTTTATGTTATCATCCTTGTTTTACATGTACATTTCCTGTTGTTTATGTTATCACCATTGTTTTACATGAACATTTCCTGTTGTTTATGTTATCACCAGTGTTTTACATGAACATTTCCTATTGTTTATGTTATCACCATTGTTTAACTTGAATATTTCCTACTGTTTATGTTATCACCATTGTTTAACATGAACATTTCCTACTGTTTATGTTATCACCATTGTTTAACATGAACATTTCCTGTTGTTTATGTTATCACCATTGTTTTACATGAACATTTCCTGTTGTTTATGTTATCACCATTGTTTTACATGAACATTTCCTATTGTTTATGTTATCACCATTGTTTAACTTGAACATTTCCTACTGTTTATGTTATCACCATTGTTTAACATGAACATTTCCTACTGTTTATGTTATCACCATTGTTTAACATGAACATTTCCTACTGTTTATGTTATCACCATTGTTTTACATGAACATTTCTTACTGTTTATGTTATCATTCTTGTTTTACATGTACATTTCCTGTTGTTTATGTTATCACCATTGTTTTACATGAACATTTCCTGTTGTTTATGTTATCACCAGTGTTTTACATGAACATTTCCTATTGTTTATGTTATCACCATTGTTTAACTTGAACATTTCCTACTGTTTATGTTATCACCATTGTTTAACATGAACATTTCCTACTGTTTATGTTATCACCATTGTTTAACATGAACATTTCCTGTTGTTTATGTTATCACCATTGTTTTACATGAACATTTCCTGTTGTTTATGTTATCACCATTGTTTTACATGAACATTTCCTATTGTTTATGTTATCACCATTGTTTAACTTGAACATTTCCTACTGTTTATGTTATCACCATTGTTTAACATGAACATTTCCTACTGTTTATGTTATCACCATTGTTTTACATGAACATTTCTTATTGTTTATGTTATCACCCTTGTTTTACATGAACATTTCCTGTTGTTTATGTTATCACCCTTGTTTTACATGAACATTTCCTACTGTTTATGTTATCACCATTGTTTAACATGAACATTTCCTACTGTTTATGTTATCACCATTGTTTTACATGAACATTTCTTACTGTTTATGTTATCACCCTTGTTTTACATGAACATTTCCTGTTGTTTATATTATCACCATTGTTTAACATGAACATTTCCTACTGTTTATGTTATCACCATTGTTTCACATGAACATTTTTTACTGTTTATGTTGTCACCATTGTTTAACATGAACATTTCCTGTTGTTTATGTTATCACCATTGTTTAACATGAACATTTCCTGTTGTTTATGTTATCACCATTGTTTTACATGAACATTTCCTGTTGTTTATGTTATCACCATTGTTTTACATGAACATTTCCTATTGTTTATGTTATCACCATTGTTTAACTTGAACATTTCCTACTGTTTATGTTATCACCATTGTTTAACATGAACATTTCCTACTGTTTATGTTATCACCATTGTTTAACATGAACATTTCCTACTGTTTATGTTATCACCCTTGTTTTACATGAACATTTCCTACTGTTTATATTATCACCATTGTTTAACATGAACATTTCCTACTGTTTTACTCCATTGTTTTACATGAACATTTCTTACTGTTTATGTTATCACCATTGTTTAACATGAACATTTCCTGTTGTTTATGTTATCACCATTGTTTAACATGAACATTTCCTGTTGTTTATGTTATCACCCTTGTTTTACATGAACATTTCCTGTTGTTTATGTTATCACCATTGTTTTACATGAACATTTCCTGTTGTTTATGTTATCACCATTGTTTAACATGAACATTTCCTGTTGTTTATGTTATCACCCTTGTTTAACATGAACATTTCCTGTTGTTTATGTTATCACCATTGTTTTACATGAACATTTCTTACTGTTTATGTTATCACCCTTGTTTTACATGAACATTTCCTGTTGTTTATGTTATCACCCTTGTTTTACATGAACATTTCTTACTGTTTATCTTATCACCCTTGTTTTACATGAACATTTCCTGTTGTTTACGTTATCACCATTGTTTAACATGAACATTTCCTACTGTTTATGTTATCACCATTGTTTTACATGAACATTTCCTGTTGTTTATGTTATCACCATTGTTTTACATGAATATTTCCTGTTGTTTATGTTATCACCCTTGTTTTACATGAACATTTCCTGTTGTTTATGTTATCACCCTTGTTTTACATGAACATTTCCTGTTGTTTATGTTATCATCTTTATCCTGTGGTAAGAAGTATTTGTAAGGTACATCTGTATTGACTGTTGTACATTGCAGGAGAAAGAAGAAATGTATCAGGTACTTGGATGGAGCAGACTTTGAGGAAAGTGAAGAGAATCTGGGAAGTGTGAGCAGCATGGAAGCTCCTACCCCTGATCCAAAATGTACAATTGAAAGTGACCAAGATGGTATTAACACCTCTTCTGGACTCAGTTCTTCAGTCTCTGGAGATATCAGTGTTAAATCTGAGCTCAGTAAAAATAGTTTGGTGATGAGCACGTCAAATATGACACAATTACGTTCGACAAGTAGCCCACGGAGTAGTCATCACCCCCTGAGTGTTCAGCACTTGACAGCGCCTTACTACAAGAAAACGTATTTATCTCAAGAGGATTGCATCTTAAGCCATCCTAGTGTTCCCGTTCCCCCACTTCCAACTCCATCTTCCACGGACTCCACAGCCCCAGTGACATCCACTACCACAACTCCTATGCTGGTTGTAAAGTGATGTGGATTTTCTGAGAAGTTACAATGCATAACAGAAACATTTTAATATTGTTTTGTAGATGTCTGGCTTGTTCAAAGGTTTATCACGCGAGTCTGCTAATGATATAAATACAGTCGTCTCTCATCTGGATACTTTAGTTTTGAGCAGGAAACTAAGCAATACACCAACTGCAGTGTCCCTCAAATATTAGGTGTAGTTACTCATAAAGTCATTAAATGTAACAGTTTCAAATGATTTGTACATTTGTCAGGTAACCGTTCAGGTTTGACACTCAAATTATGCTTTCTCTTCACAATTGTTCGTATATCTTTATACCTGGTAAACCTCACTTGTATAGAAATAACTCAACTTTTTATTAGTCATACCTAATAACTAATGAACAACTTCTCTGTCAACTTGAATAGTATTTTTCAATGTATAATGGTTTGTTCCATTTTTGTTTAATAAGCTTTGTGTTAACAGTGACTTACATTAACAACAATCTGCCATAACAACTATAACTTTTTATAAAATTGGTAGCCAATCTGATTTTGAAGAAACCATTAAAACAGTTGATGAGACGATAATGTCTTTATCAGAGACTTGTACTTTAAACTACACAAACATAGAATACGATAATGTCTTTATCAGAGACTTGTACTTTAAACTACCAAACATAGAATACGATAATGTCTTTATCAGAGACTTGTACTTTAAACTACACAAACATAGAATACGATAATGTCTTTATCAGAGACTTGTACTTTAAACTACACAAACATAGAATACGATAATGTCTTTATCAGAGACTTGTACTTTAAACTACACAAACATAGAATACGATAATGTCTTTATCAGAGACTTGTACTTTAAACTACCAAACATAGAATAATGATAATGTCTTTATCAGAGACTTGTACTTTAAACTACACAAACATAGAATACGATAATGTCTTTATCAGAGACTTGTACTTTAAACTACACAAACATAGAATACGATAATGTCTTTATCAGAGACTTGTACTTTAAACTACACAAACATAGAATACGATAATGTCTTTATCAGAGACTTATACTTTAAACTACCAAACATAGAATACAATAATGTCTTTATCAGAGACTTGTACTTTAAACTACACAAACATAGAATACGATAATGTCTTTATCAGAGACTTGTACTTTAAACTACACAAACGTAGAATACGATAATGTCTTTATCAGAGACTTGTACTTTAAACTACACAAACATAGAATACGATAATGTCTTTATCAGAGACTTGTACTTTAAACTACACAAACATAGAATACGATAATGTCTTTATCAGAGACTTGTACTTTAAACTACACAAACATAGAATACGATAATGTCTTTATCAGAGACTTGTACTTTAAACTACACAAACATAGAATACGATAATGTCTTTATCAGAGACTTGTACTTTAAACTACACAAACATAGAATACGATAATGTCTTTATCAGAGACTTGTACTTTAAACTACCAAACATAGAATACGATAATGTCTTTATCAGAGACTTGTACTTTAAACTACACAAACATAGAATACGATAATGTCTTTATCAGAGACTTGTACTTTAAACTACACAAACATAGAATACGATAATGTCTTTATCAGAGACTTGTACTTTAAACTACACAAACATAGAATACGATAATGTCTTTATCAGAGACTTGTACTTTAAACTACACAAACATAGAATACGATAATGTCTTTATCAGAGACTTGTACTTTAAACTACCAAACATAGAATACGATAATGTCTTTATCAGAGACTTGTACTTTAAACTACACAAACATAGAATACGATAATGTCTTTATCAGAGACTTGTACTTTAAACTACCAAACATAGAATACGATAATGTCTTTATGTACTTTAAGCTACACAAACATAAAATATGGTTTATGTGGAACTACTTTTAAAGTTTTATTTTTGTAGCATTTAAGTTTCAATGTGGGTTTAAAGTGTATAACGGAAGCGTTTGAAGTGAGTTTTGTTACAGCATTATTTTATTCTAGTTTGGGGACTATATTAATTTGAACACAAAAACAGAAATAGTAAGTGAGTGAATTTATACTATATTAAATTAGTGAACGTTTGTTAAGGTGTTAGGCCTTTCTCTGTATGTAAATATGATTTTTATCTAATGTTAATTATCGTTTCATGTTTAGTTTTTATAAAAGTTTAACGGTTTTGTTCTCTCAATGAATATGTAATATGTGAAAAAAATACAATTATAGATACGAGTATAAAAAACTGAAGAGTGCAATATATATAAATAACATGAAACACCACGACTACAATACTGGGCTTCTTACTTTATTTGTAAAAAATTATAATGTCTGTGTAAATGCACTCGGTTTTCTATTTATATTGAGTGTTTAGAGGAAAAGATTCATAACTAATAAAAAAGTTTAACTTATAGCTTTTATATTTTTTAATCCAGGGCCAAATTTATTTTCTTTTTATCAGGTTAAAAAAACGTTCTCCAATACGTTCACTTTGTTTTTGAATTTACGTAATCTGCCAATAGATGGCAATACCATAGTGCTTGAAATTGGTTTCTCCTATAAAATGGTTTATAAAGGAATAAACCACTTTATCAACAAGTTTATGTCTTAATAATACAGACTAATGATTTTACAGAGTTTCAGATAACTTACTTTGTTGTTCAGTGAAGATGTACCTCACGAGCATTCTGTCTGATTAGTAATAGTTATATATTCGAATTTTATTATTTTTCCAATTAACTACACCAATTTTAAGCCTTTCTTAGATTTTAATAGTGCTTAAACGTGAAGTTTCCAAACTTATAAAAATCGGATTAGTTAATGTTATAACTTTTATATTCAGATACACTTATCTGCGTTGAATGATGAAAGTTTGACTTTTTTATTTTTTAATTTGATTACAGCGGCATCTGGCGCAGTCTGTTATTCATATTCTTTGTATAATGCCTGTCTTTAGTAAATGTCTCAAACACCATTTTCATTAAAAAATGTTCATATGAATTTTATTTAGTTGTTATAAAACCCTGTAGAGGATGTGGTTATCAACCAATGAAGTGACGTCCCGTAAAGGTGTGTGACCTTTCTTTGTGTGAAGGTTGGTTAGGGGTGTTGTCAGGTTTCGGTGGAAAAAAACAGAGCCATCTTTAGAGACACCCCAATAATTTTGCTTCAGAAATTTTCGTATAAACGTGTAATTTTGTAAATATCTTGATGTAATAATATATGTTTATTTGGACACTTAGTAAGTTGCAAATTGTTTTGTAGAATAAAAGCAAGTCGTTTGTAAATTCTGTACTGTATCCAAGAGAGAATTTAACTTTAGGAGATGATCCATGAATCGATTTTCGATATTAAATGATCGATTGGCCAGAAATATGAAACGTTTTCTATTTAAACTTTACTGTGTAGAATGTTACACTAATGGGAAGAGTCCAGATAGCCCTTTGTGTAGCTTCACTACAAACAAACATTCAAAACCTTTTCTTCTGTTTGCGAGCCTTCGGTCCTCTCGCTGGAGGCTTAATCAGGCAACAGTGTACATTGTTGTCCAGTGAAGGCTCCAGTTAGAGGTCTGAATGTCCGTGTACAGTTCTACGTACTTGTATTACATAACAATACCTGACCGTGTTTTATAATTATTCAGATTATTTTGAATAAGGTGTTTACATGTGTGTTCCTGCTTCATGTTGACAAGGTGGAATCCAGTTGTAATACAGTTCAGAGGATAATTTGTGTTCCTGCTTCATGTTGACAAGGTGGAATCCAGTTGTAATACAGTTCAGAGGATAATTTCAAATAAAACGTGTACCTGTGATGTTTGAGAACAGTGATATTTTTACCATTTTAATAATGTTGTTTATTCCTTACAACGCTTTAACTAAACCTTTCGTATACAACGTTCAGGCTATACTTACCATCGACCCAATAAAAAGACGGGTGGACGAAGGTGTTGTGTTTGGGTCCGAATGTGTGTCTCGAAAAATGATACACCGATTTGTATTTTTTTTTTTACACGAGACAGAATGTTTCCAAACCTGGAACAGATTGTAGAACACATATCCATAATAGAGGATAGGTTCTATTTTGTTAATAACTGTGTAATAAGTGATGCGATCAGCATCACATTTCAGTCACTCATTGAGACCAAAACTCCGAACATTTGCGGCAAGGTGAGGGTATGTAATCTCTTTCATTGTCTTTGTTGTATTGATGAAAATAATTCAAAGGGCATAACAGGCTTTCTGGTTGAGGCACTCGACTCCCAATCTGAGCGTCGCGGCCTCGAAACCTGTCATCGAAACACGCCCTTCCAGTCGTGGGAGCGATATAATGTCATAGCTAATCCCACTCTTCGTTTGTAAAAGAATAGTAAACATATTTGGCGGTGGGTGGTGTTTTTTAGCTGCCTTCTTTCTGATTTATCACTTCTAAATTAAGGATGGTTAGCGCAAATAGCTCTCTTGTAGTTTTGCGCGAAATTCAAAACAAGCTTTATAAGCGTTTCCCGACGTAAAATGTAATTATTTTTTAACTTTCACAAATTTTTATTAAACTGTTTTAAAATATTTCCCCCCAGTCTCAGTAATAATATTGTCACTGGCAGTTCCTTAATCTGAACTAATAGGCCAGAGGGAAAACAGCGCACGGCACCTACTTTGAATAATGTGAATTTTACTATTACTCTTATAACGCACCGACGGTTTCAAAGAGCAACTCGCAGTTGTTTTCTTATTTGTAGCCATAGCATTCTAAACATCCAACTTAGCACATTAACACGTACTGTTCTCAGTTAATTAATAAAACTGAGTTTTAAAAAAGGTGGTTATGACAAAATGACGCCCGTCAAGCTGGTTCCTACATTTAATTTGTCTAAAAATATCTTAAAATAAGTAGTTCCAACAACTCCTATCACTTAATATGAGTTGTCAACTGATCATGGAGTAGTCACTCAATACTAGGATGTCAACTGATCACGGGGTTATCACTCAATACTAGGATGTCAACTGATCATGGGGTAGTCACTCAATACTAGGATGTCAACTGATCATGGGGTTGTCACTCAATACTAAGATGTCAACTGATCACGGGGTTATCACTCAATACTAAGATCTCAACTGATCATGGGGTAGTCACTCAATACTAGGATGTCAACTGATCATGGGGTTATCACTCAATACTAAGATCTCAACTGATCATGGGGTTGTCACTCAATACTAGGATGTCAACTGATCATGGGGTAGTCACTCAATATGAGTTGTCAACTGATCATGGGGTAGTCACTCAATACAAGGATGTCAACTGATCATGGGGTTATCACTCAATACTAGGATGTCAACTGATCATGGGGTAGTCACTCAATACTAGGATGTCAATTGATCATGGGGTAGTCACTCAATACTGGGATGACAACTGATCATGGAGTAGTCACTCAATACTAGGATGTCAACTGATCATGGGGTTATCACTCAATACTAGAATATCAACTGATCATGGGGTAGTCACTCAATACTAGGATGTCAACTGATCACGGGGTAGTCACTCAATACTAGGATGTCAACTGATCACGGGGTTGTCACTCAATACTAGGATGTCAACTGATCACGGGGTAGTCACTCAATACTAGGATGTCAACTGATCATGGGGTAGTCACTCAATACTAGGATGTCAACTGATCACGGGGTTATCACTCAATACTAGGATGTCAACTGATCATGGGGTTGTCACTCAATACTAGGATGAGTTGTCAACTGATCATGGGGTAGTCACTCAATACTAGGATGTCAACTGATCACGGGGTAGTCACTCAATACTAGGATGTCAACTGATCATGGGGTAGTCACTCAATACTAGGATGTCAACTGAACAAGGGGGTAGTCACTCAATACTAGGATGTCAACTGATCATGGGGTAGTCACTCAATACTAGGATGTCAACTGAACAAGGGGTAGTCACTCAATACTAGGATGTCAACTGATCATGGGGTAGTCACTCAATATGAGTTGTCAACTGATCATGGGGTAGTCACTCAATACTAGGATGTCAACTGATCACGGGGTAGTCACTCAATACTAGGATGTCAACTGATCATGGGGTAGTCACTCAATACTAGGATGTCAACTGATCACGGGGTTATCACTCAATACTAGGATGTCAACTGATCATGGGGTTGTCACCAATACTAGGGATGAGTTGTCAACTGGTCATGGGGTTATCACTCAATACTAGGATGGGATGTCAACTGATCATGGGGTAGTCACTCAATACTAGGACGTCAACTGGTCATGGGGTTATCACTCCAATACTCAGGATGTCAACTGATGGGGTAGTCACTCAATACTAGGACGTCAACTGGTCATGGGGTTATCACTCAATACTAGGATGTCAACTGATCATGGGGTAGTCACTCAATGCTAGGATGACAACTGATCATGGGGTAGTCACTCAATACTAGGATGTCAACTGATCACGGGGTTTCACTCAATACTAGGATGTCAACAGATCATGGGGTAGTCACTCAATACTAGGATGTCAACTGATCACGGGGTTGTCACTCAATACTAGGATGTCAACTGATCATGGGGTTATCACTCAATACTAGGATGTCAATTGATCATGGGGTAGTCACTCAATACTAGGATGTCAACTGATCACGGGGTTGTCACTCCAATAGGGATGTCAACTGATCATGGGGTAGTCACTCAATACTAGGATGTCAACTGATCATGGGGTAGTCACTCAATACTAGGATGTCAACTGATCACGGGGTTGTCACTCAATACTAGGATGTCAACTGATCATGGGGTAGTCACTCAATACTAGGATGTCAACTGATCATGGGGTAGTCACTCAATATGAGTTGTCAACTGATCATGGGGTAGTCACTCAATACAAGGATGTCAACTGATCATGGGGTAGTAACTCAATACTAGGATGTCAACTGATCATGGGGTTATCACTCAATACTAGGATGTCAACTGATCATGGGGTAGTCACTCAATACTAGGATGTCAATTGATCATGGGGTAGTCACTCAATACTGGGATGACAACTGATCATGGAGTAGTCACTCAATACTAGGATGTCAACTGATCATGGGGTTATCACTCAATACTAAAATATCAACTGATCATGGGGTAGTCACTCAATACTAGGATGTCAACTGATCAAGGGGTAGTCACTCAATACTAGGATGTCAACTGATCACGGGGTTGTCACTCAATACTAGGATGTCAACTGATCACGGGGTAGTCACTCAATACTAGGATGTCAACTGATCATGGGGTAGTCACTCAATACTAGGATGTCAACTGATCACGGGGTTATCACTCAATACTAGGATGTCAACTGATCATGGGGTTGTCACTCAATACTAGGATGAGTTGTCAACTGATCATGGGGTAGTCACTCAATACTAGGATGTCAACTGATCACGGGGTAGTCACTCAATACTAGGATGTCAACTGATCATGGAGTAGTCACTCAATACTAGGATGTCAACTGAACAAGGGGGTAGTCACTCAATACTAGGATGTCAACTGATCATGGGGTAGTCACTCAATACTAGGATGTCAACTGAACAAGGGGTAGTCACTCAATACTAGGATGTCAACTGATCATGGGGTAGTCACTCAATATGAGTTGTCAACTGATCATGGGGTAGTCACTCAATACTAGGATGTCAACTGATCACGGGGTAGTCACTCAATACTAGGATGTCAACTGATCATGGGGTAGTCACTCAATACTAGGATGTCAACTGATCACGGGGTTATCACTCAATACTAGGATGTCAACTGATCATGGGGTTGTCACTCAATACTAGGATGAGTTGTCAACTGGTCATGGGGTTATCACTCAATACTAGGATGTCAACTGATCATGGGGTAGTCACTCAATACTAGGACGTCAACTGGTCATGGGGTTATCACTCAATACTAGGATGTCAACTGATGGGGTAGTCACTCAATACTAGGACGTCAACTGGTCATGGGGTTATCACTCAATACTAGGATGTCAACTGATCATGGGGTAGTCACTCAATGCTAGGATGACAACTGATCATGGGGTAGTCACTCAATACTAGGATGTCAACTGATCACGGGGTTTCACTCAATACTAGGATGTCAACAGATCATGGGGTAGTCACTCAATACTAGGATGTCAACTGATCACGGGGTTGTCACTCAATACTAGGATGTCAACTGATCATGGGGTTATCACTCAATACTAGGATGTCAATTGATCATGGGGTAGTCACTCAATACTAGGATGTCAACTGATCACGGGGTTGTCACTCAATAATAGGATGTCAACTGATCATGGGGTAGTCACTCAATACTAGGATGTCAACTGATCATGGGGTAGTCACTCAATACTAGGATGTCAACTGATCACGGGGTTGTCACTCAATACTAGGATGTCAACTGATCATGGGGTAGTCACTCAATACTAGGATGTCAACTGATCACGGGGTTGTCACTCAATAATAGGATGTCAACTGATCATGGGGTAGTCACTCAATACTAGGATGTCAACTGATCATGGGGTAGTCACTCAATACTAGGATGTCAACTGATCACGGGGTAGTCACTCAATACTAGGATGTCAACTGATCATGGGGTAGTCACTCAATACTAGGATGTCAACTGATCACGGGGTTGTCACTCAATACTAGGATGTCAAGTGATCACGGGGTTATCACTCAATACTAGGATGTCAACTGATCATGGGGTTGTCACTCAATACTAGGATGAGTTGTCAACTGATCATGGGGTAGTCACTCAATACTAGGATGTCAACTGATCAGGGGTTGTCACTCAATACTAGGATGAGTTGTCAACTGATTATGTGACGTTTGTGAAAGAGTTGGTGGTGTCTGTTGTTGTCTAGCTGCCTTTCCTCTAGATAGCCTTCGTGTAGCTTTGTGCGAAGTTCCAAACAAATCAAAGTGTAAGAACGTTTTGTTAAAATAGTTTGACGGATGGGAAACTAACCTGGGATGGAGAATATTTGTCACCACTGTTTGATCCAAAAGTTTATTTACAACTTCTAGTTATCAGCATTTATCCTTCTAACCCTGGGTTACAGATAGATGGACAGATAAATATGAAACCTAAGCTATATGCAAAAAAAGTAGGACATACCTGAAAAGTTGAAGGGAGTTAACTGAATTGTTTGTGACAGAAACTAACTAAAGCACGCGAACATAAGAAATGTCTACCTTGAGGCGTGCCTAACATAGGCGAGATAAGCTTCTCATATGCTTATGTGTTTGCTTTGGAATTTTCATAATGCAAAACTAGTCCCCAGGGTCGAATGGAACAGTATTATAAACTGAAATAACGCGTGTGTGTGTTTTACATATATCTATGGATAATAAAATATATATGTTCTAAGGTGGCAGTATTTGTTTTATCTGGAAACACGGGGTCATGTTGTTGTGTAAGAAGCCCCTTCCGCCCGATGGTTAATTGTGTAATATTGAAGCTGTAAGATATTAGACTTGGAAATGTTCAGATTCAAGACCTTAAGTGGCGCAGCGGCATGTATGTGGACTCACCGCTATAAACTGAGTTTCGATACCTGTAGTGGGCAGAGCACAGATAGTCCATTCTGTGGCTTTGTGCTTAATTCAAAACAAACTTTAAGAATCCCAGAAGAAAATGAAAACAACACAATAAATATCACGGACTGCTCAGAAAGAAATCCCTAGAGTTTTAAAGTGTGTAAACATGACGCTAGGGTTCTTGAACTGGAACTCCCTTAAATCAAAATCCACCAGTAGTTAGTTATGACGAAGTTTTACGACAGTAATTAATGGTTGTAAGAAATAATAAAAGGTAAGACATCACGACTGTAAATGTTTGTCTCTAAAGGAGCTTGGAAATATTTGTTTGTTTGTTTGTTTGCTTAGGGCTCTCGTTCTGTGTCCACCGCAGACATTGGTTAAAGAACTAAACCTTAAACGTAACTTTCGAGTAAGTTGAAGAGTGCATCTGGTTCTTCAGGTTGGTCAGGGCTAAGTTTACTGGTTTACAGCGCGATAACTTGGAGTTTGTTCCATTCTATTGGATAGAATGTAGATAGTCTATTGTGTAGGTTTTCGTTAAAACGACGATTCTAAAGTCCAAGGATCAATCCTCTGCAACAGAAAGATGGATCGTAGAAAGTTCATTTTGTGGGAAAACAAATAAAACCATTACAGTTAACCCCTATCGCATGTTACTGGTAAACGTCTGGACTTGTAATCCTAAAATGTAAGTAGAACCAGTACAGATAGTTCATTGTATAACTTTGCGCCATAATAAACAAAAATTCCCTTAACAATCAGGTGGCTGGCTAAAAAGTTATTTATTGTTCATATATGAAAACACCGCCTAATTATAAAATATTACGAATTAATGATTGCTGATACGTAGTGTTCTACATCTCTTGAGTTTCCGAAGTAAACATTCCAAGTTCCATTATAATAAGATTTATACTTAATGTTATACCTGCCAAAAGATGGCGCTATATTCAATAACTAGGGATATCTGGCATATCTGATGTCAGAGATGTTCACCCACTTGTAGAGAAAAATATATATGCAGAAACGGCTCGTTTGGGTTGAGAAACTATTTTTATGTAGAGGAGTGAACAACGTTTCGACCTTCTTCGGTCATCGCCAGGTTCACAAAGAAAGGAAGAGGTAACTGACCGGAAGTTGACCACATGTTTGAAAGGGTTTGTGTAACTGAGTGTCACAACTCAGTGACACTGAGCTCGCCGGGCCTAATCAGAAAAGAGATAAACGTTCATCCTGCTCAGGTCCTTCCTAGTGGTCAGCCGTAAGGGCTTATATTCACAATAACTTAGGGTTCGATAAGTGCGGTGCTTACAACACATGTAGCTTCTTGTGTGGCTCAACATGGCCAGGTGGTTAGGACGCTCGACTCGTACTTTGAGGGTCGCGGGTTCGAATCCCCGTCACACCAAACATGCTCGTCCTTTCAGACGTGGAGGCGTTATAATGTGACGGTCAGTCTCACTATCTGATGATAAAAGATGGCGCTGCCTTCCCTGTAGTCTATCACTGCTAAATTAGGGAAGGCAAGCGCAGATAGCTTTTGAATAGCTTTGCGCGAAATTCAAAACGAACCACCTATTTTGATATATAATAAATATTAATTTTTAATACTTTTGTGAACTACTTCAAGATGAATGTAATTTTAGTTTTGTTCTCTAAGTCATTTAATACCTTTACTATTGTTTATTTTAGAGTAAAGCCACATTGAACTATCTGCCATGTCCATCGCAGGGTACTGAAGTCCGGATTTTAATGTTATAGACCTTTAAATTTACTACTTACCCACGGTAGGACTCAGTAGTTTGGAATTCTAAATACATATTACGTTAGATGTTATAAATGCTAGCAGGACATGGGTCTAAAGCAGAATTGTTTATAACTAACGAATCTTTCTTCTTCTGTTCACAACTGAATCTGATATCTGAAAACAGTGAAACTCAAAATATTGTGCTTTGCAGACAACTGCGTGTTATGCATCTCGCTGTCTGAGCATCAAAATTAACAGGAAATTAGTTTGAAAAACCACCACAACGAACGGTGAGGCGCTTTTTAAAGTTATAATTCATAGAAAGAATTAAATTTTTGTTTGTTTATTTTGAATTTCGCGCAAAGCTGCACGGGATATACCTGCGCTACACGTCCCTAATTTACCAGTGAAATATTAGAGGGAAGGCAGCTAGTCATTACCACCCACCGCCAACTCTTGGGTTATTCTTTTACCAACGAATAGTGGGGATTGATCGTTTCATGTAACGCCCCCATGACTTAAAGGACGAATATGTTTGACGTGATGGGGATTCGAACCCGTGACGTTGAGATTACGAGTCGAGTGTTCTAACCACCTGGACATTTAAGTTTTCGTAATTTTTATAAATAGAAATCCACTGTGGTGATTAAATGTCTACTGAAAACGGCCTAGATTAAAACAATCAACGTTTTGTGTATATATATATTTTTTCTACCTAATCAATTTATATTTCGCCAAATATTAAACTTAAATATATTTCAATCTACAACAATGTTTAGGTTAAAAATGAAACCTTTTTTGTTTGTTTTTAAACAAGAGTTTATCTGAATTTATTCAGAGAAAATGTTTCATGACGTACGTGGGAAAACTTCGAAGAAACCAAGTTAATTAGTTTATGACACACATATGTAGAACAGTTTATCAAATAACGGAAATTACATAAAATATAGGTTAGTAAATAATAGGTGGAGCTCTGTACTTCAGTTGTAGTATATGTTTTGGTTGAAAAACAAAATATCTTACATTCTTGTTCTGAAATTACAAACCAAAATCAGTTTCAAAGAAAAGTTTAACAACTTTTACCCAGAAGGCCATCAGTCTCAATCCACACGTTAGTTTCCACATGTGGAAGAGCCACATTTGGCTGCCAGATTAGACATCATTAGGCAAAATTGTAAACTTATTGAATAGACTGGAAACCAGACTGTTGTTAAACCGAACTGTTGTCACGTGTTATCCGTCATCATGATGAGTCCTAGCAAAACATCTTTTTAGCCACTGAGATGTCACATTTGATGGTTTGACCCAGAAGAAAGCAAAATGCATTTTCAACATGCAGGTAAAGAGGAGATGACCACCTAGTTAACAAATGCCCTAAATTATTTGATTGGTTTGTTTGTTGAATGTTGCTTGAACCTACTTAACGGCTATCTACACTAGCTGTCAATGTTTTTGTAATAATAGGGAAAAACAGTTATTTAGAACCACTACCCCAACTCTTGAGTCTTTACCAACAAATAGTGGGGTTAACCACAACATTATAATGCCCTACAGCTAAAAATCGAGCATTGTTTGATGACGAAATTCCATCATACTTTCGTCACATTGCGAGTCAAGCGACCAAACCAACAGGCCATACAAGGTCCCATTTATTTGGAGAGAAAATCTGCACTACATGTAAAGAAAGCTTACAAAATAAAGATTTCTGTTTGTGTAGAATGACACCTACTGATTACACAGATAAAAACAGGGGTGCAGCGCCCAAAAACTGATTTTTAAGTAACGGAATGGAAACTGGTAATGGACACAATGTTAATCAGAGACAAAACGGTAACTAGTACAACAAGGACATCAGGTACGAACTGTACAAAGAAAAACAACAAACTAAACAATGTGAATAACAATGTCTGCCATTTGTGTGAAAAGATGGAAGACCGTCTATAGAAGACTGAGGGACAGCTACTACTACTGGAAGACCGTCTATAGAAGACTGAGGGACAGCTACTACTGATGGAAGACCGTCTATAGAAAACTGAGGGACAGATACTTCTGATGGAAGACCGTCTATAAAAGACTGAGGGACAGCTACTACTACTGGAAGACCGTCTATAAAAGACTGAGGGACAGCTACTACTGATGGAAGACCGTCTATAAAAAACTGAGGGACAGCTACTACTGATGGAAGACCGTCTATAGAAGACTGGGGGACAGCTACTACAGATGGAAAACCGTCTATAGAAGACTGAGGGATAGCTACTACTGATGGAAGACCGTCTATAGAAAACTGAGGGACAGATACTTCTGATGGAAGACCGTCTATAAAAGACTGAGGGACAGCTACTACTACTGGAAGACCGTCTATAAAAGACTGAGGGACAGCTACTACTGATGGAATTGTATCAGGAATTGTTTAATGCTGGTTATTACTGATAATGATAAACACACAGAACCAGGAATTGTTTAATGCTGTTTATTACTGATAATGATTAACATTTGTATTCTCTATATTCTCTAGCTTAGTCTTTCCTACATTCCCTTATCTTGGGCTTACTTTCATTGGTTTATATTCTCTAGTTTAGTCATTCCTACATTCCCTTATCTTGGGCTTACTTTCATTGGCTGAACTCCTGCCCTTTATATTATTTTCTGAATCCCACATTAAACTGGTTGTACCATTTGTTTCTAAACTCTGCGTCTATTTTTCGTATACTGGACCATAAAGTTTTAAAATCATAGGCGGTCTTGTAGTCTCCCTTCCCGCAGAAGTTAGGAGGCGGCCTTCACCTCATTAATCTTCCAAAGACTTAACGTATTGGTATTTCATAATTACACAGAGACTAACAAAGGTCGTCACCTTTTACCTAACTTCAAAACAATGTAGGGTATGGAAAACACATTAAAATGATGTACAAAAAAGAGTTGATATAAATATAAGAGCCTGACGTGTGTATCCTCGTATATGATGATAATTCATTCAAGATACCACTAAACTATAACTTACTACATACAAAGTTAGATTCCTAGTGCACTAGGTGAACATTCGTACTGTGCCCTTCACGAAGTTTGTTGTTTTCAGTCCAGAAGCTTGAGATAACTAATAAGAACTACTAAAACTTGTCTTGAGATAACTAATAAGAACTACTAAAACTTGTCTTGAGATAACTAATAAGAACTACTGAAGCTTGTCTTGAGATAACTAATAAGAACTATTGAAGCTTGAGATAACTAATAAAAATTACTCAAGCTTGCCATGAGATAACTAATAAGAACTACTGAAGCTTGTCTTGAGATAACTAATAAGAACTACTGAAGCTTGTCTTGAGATAACTAATAAGAACTATTGAAACTTGTCTTGAGATAACTAATAAGAACTACTGAAGCTTGAGCTAAGTAATAAGAACTACTGAAGCTTGTCTTGAGATAACTATTAAGAACTACTGAAGCTTGCCGTGAGATAACCAATAAGAACTACTGAAGCTTGTCTTGAGATAACCAATAGGAACTACTGAAGCTTGTCTTGAGATAACCAACAAGAACTACTGAAGCTTGTTTTGAGATAACTAATAAGAACTACTGAAGCTTGTCTTGAGACACCCAATAAGAACTACTGAAGCTTGTCTTGAGATAACCAATAAGAACTACTGAAACTTGAGATAAGTAATAAGAACTACTGAAGCTTGTCTTGAGATAACCAATAAGAACTACTGAAGCTTGTTTTGAGATAACTAATAAGAACTATTGAAGCATGAGATAACTAATAAGAATTACTGAAGCTTGCCATGAGATCACTAATAAGAACTACTGAAGCTTGTCTTGAGATAACTAATAAAATCTACTAAAGCTTGTCTTGAGATAACTAATAAGAACTACTGAAGCTTGCCTTGCGATAACCAATAAGAACTACTGAAGCTTGCCATGAGATAACTAATAAGAACTATTGAAACTTGTCTTGAGATAACTAATAAGAACTAGTGAAGCTTGTCTTGAGATAACTAATAAAATCTACTGAAGCTTGTCTTGAGATAACTAATAAGAACTAATAAAATTTGTCTTGAGATAACTAATAAGAACTACTGAAGCTTGTCTTGAGATAACCAACAAAAAATACTGAAGCTTGCCTTGAGATAACTAATAAGAACTACTGAAGCTTGTCTTGAGATAACCAACAAGAACTACTGAAGCTTGTCTTGAGATAAGTAATAAGAACTACTGAAGCTTGTTTTGAGATAACTAATAAGAACTACTGAAGCTTGTCTTGAGATAACTTATAAGAACTACTGAAGCTTGCCTTGAGATAAGTAATAAGAACTACTGAAGCTTGTTTTGAGACACCCAATAAGAACTACTGAAGCTTGTCTTGAGATAACTAATAAGAACTACTGAAGTTTGTCTTGAGATAACCAATAAGAACTACTGAAGCTTGTCTTGAGACACCCAATAAGAACTAGTGAAGTTTGTCTTGAGATAACTAATAAGAACTACTGAAGCTTGTCTTGAGATAACTAATAAGAACTACTGAAGTTTGTCTTGAGATAACCAATAAGAACTACTGAAGCTTGTCTTGAGACACCCAATAAGAACTACTGAAGTTTGTCTTGAGATAACTAATAAGAACTACTGAAGCTTGTCTTGAGATAACCAATAAGAACTAGTGAAGCTTGTCTTGAGATAACCAATAAGAACTACTAAAGCTTGTCTTGAGATAACTAATAAGAACTACTGAAGCTTGTCTTGAGATAACTAATAAGAACTACTGAAGCTTGTCTTGAGATAACCAATAAGAACTACTGAAGCTTGTCTTGAGATAACTAATAAGAACTACTGAAGCTTGTCTTGAGATAACTAATAAGAACTACTGAAGCTTGTCTTGAGATAACTAATAAGAACTACTGAAGCTTGTCTTGAGATAACTAATAAGAACTACTAAGCTTGTCTTGAGATAACCAATAAGAACTACTGAAGCTTGTCTTGAGATAACTAATAAGAACTATTGAAGCTTGAGATAACTAATAAAAACTACTCAAGCTTGTCTTGAGATAACTAATAAGAACTACTGAAGCTTGTCTTGAGATAACTAATAAGAACTACTGAAGCTTGTCTTGAGATAACTAATAAGAACTACTGAAGCTTGTCTTGAGATAACCAATAAGAACTACTGAAGCTTGAGCTAAGTAATAAGAACTACTGAAGCTTGTCTTGAGATAACTAATAAGAACTACTGAAGCTTGCCGTGAGATAACCAATAAGAACTACTGAAGCTTGTCTTGAGATAACCAATAGGAACTACTGAAGCTTGTCTTGAGATAACCAACAAGAACTACTGAAGCTTGTCTTGAGATAACTAATAAGAACTACTGAAGCTTGTCTTGAGATAACCAATAAGAACTACTGAAGCTTGTCTTGAGATAACCAATAAGAACTACTGAAGCTTGAGATAAGTAATAAGAACTACTGAAGCTTGTCTTGAGATAACCAATAAGAACTACTGAAACTTGTCTTGAGATAACTAATAAGAACTAGTGAAGCTTGAGATAACTAATAAGAACTACTGAAGCTTGTCTTGAGATAACTAATAAGAACTACTGAAGCTTGTCTTGAGATAACTAATAAGAACTACTGAAGCTTGTCTTGAGATAACTAATAAGAACTACTGAAGCTTGTCTTGAGATAACCAATAAGAACTACTGAAGCTTGTCTTGAGATAACTAATAAGAACTACTGAAGCTTGTCTTGAGATAACTAATAAGAACTACTGAAGCTTGTCTTGAGATAACTAATAAGAACTACTGAAGCTTGTCTTGAGATAACTAATAAGAACTACTGAAATTTGTCTTGAGATAACTAATAAGAACTACTGAAGCTTGTCTTGAGATAACCAATAAGAACTACTGAAGCTTGTCTTGAGATAACTAATAAGAACTACTGAAGCTTGTCTTGAGATAACCAACAAGAACTACTGAAGCTTGTCTTGAGATAAGTAATAAGAACTACTGAAGTTTGTCTTGAGATAACTAATAAGAACTACTGAAGCTTGTCTTGAGATAACTAATAAGAACTACTGAAGCTTGTCTTGAGATAACTAATAAGAACTACTGAAGCTTGTCTTGAGACAACCAATAAGAACTACTGAAGCTTGTCTTGAGATAACTAATAAGAACTACTGAAGTTTGTCTTGAGATAACCAATAAGAACTACTGAAGCTTGTCTTGAGATAACCAATAAGAACTACTGAAGCTTGTCTTGAGATAACTAATAAGAACTACTGAAGCTTGTCTTGAGATAACTAATAAGAACTACTGAAGCTTGTCTTGAGATAACCAATAAGAACTACTGAAGCTTGTCTTGAGATAACCAATAAGAACTACTGAAGCTTGTCTTGAGATAACTAATAAGAACTACTGAAGCTTGTCTTGAGATAACCAATAAGAACTAGTGAAGCTTGTCTTGAGATAACCAATAAGAACTACTGAAGCTTGTCTTGAGATAACCAATAAGAACTACTGAAGCTTGTCTTGAGATAACTAATAAGAACTACTGAAGCTTGTCTTGAGATAACCAATAAGAACTACTGAAGCTTGTCTTGAGATAACTAATAAGAACTACTGAAGCTTGTCTTGAGATAACTAATAAGAACTACTGAAGCTTGTCTTGAGATAACTAATAAGAACTACTGAAGCTTGTCTTGAGATAACTAATAAGAACTACTGAAGCTTGTCTTGAGATAACCAATAAGAACTACTGAAGCTTGTCTTGAGATAACTAATAAGAACTACTGAAGCTTGTCTTGAGATAACCAATAAGAACTACTGAAGCTTGTCTTGAGATAACTAATAAGAACTACTGAAGCTTGTCTTGAGATAACTAATAAGAACTACTGAAGCTTGTCTTGAGATAACCAATAAGAACTACTGAAGCTTGTCTTGAGATAACTAATAAGAACTACTGAAGCTTGTCTTGAGATAACTAATAAGAACTACTGAAGCTTGTCTTGAGATAACTAATAAGAACTACTGAAGCTTGTCTTGAGATAACTAATAAGAACTACTGAAGCTTGTCTTGAGATAACTAATAAGAACTACTGAAGCTTGTCTTGAGATAACTAATAAGAACTACTGAAGCTTGTCTTGAGATAACTAATAAGAACTACTGAAGCTTGTCTTGAGATAACTAATAAGAACTACTGAAGCTTGTCTTGAGATAACTAATAAGAACTACTGAAGCTTGTCTTGAGATAACTAATAAGAACTACTGAAGCTTGTCTTGAGATAACTAATAAGAACTACTGAAGCTTGTCTTGAGATAACCAATAAGAACTACTGAAGCTTGTCTTGAGATAACTAATAAGAACTACTGAAGCTTGTCTTGAGATAACTAATAAGAACTACTGAAGCTTGTCTTGAGATAACTAATAAGAACTACTGAAGCTTGTCTTGAGATAACTAATAAGAACTACTGAAGCTTGTCTTGAGATAACCAATAAGAACTACTGAAGCTTGTCTTGAGATAACTAATAAGAACTACTGAAGCTTGTCTTGAGATAACTAATAAGAACTACTGAAGCTTGTCTTGAGATAACTAATAAGAACTACTGAAGCTTGTCTTGAGATAACTAATAAGAACTACTGAAGCTTGTCTTGAGATAACCAATAAGAACTACTGAAGCTTGTCTTGAGATAACCAATAAGAACTACTGAAGCTTGTCTTGAGATAACTAATAAGAACTACTGAAGCTTGTCTTGAGATAACTAATAAGAACTACTGAAGCTTGTCTTGAGATAACTAATAAGAACTACTGAAGCTTGTCTTGAGATAACTAATAAGAACTACTGAAGCTTGTCTTGAGATAACCAATAAGAACTACTGAAGCTTGTCTTGAGATAACTAATAAGAACTACTGAAGCTTGTCTTGAGATAACCAATAAGAACTACTGAAGCTTGTCTTGAGATAACTAATAAGAACTACTGAAGCTTGTCTTGAGATAACTTATAAGAACTACTGAAGCTTGTCTTGAGATAACTAATAAGAACTACTGAAGCTTGTCTTGAGATAACTAATAAGAACTAGTGAAGCTTGTCTTGAGATAACCAATAAGAACTACTGAAGTTTGTCTTGAGATAACCAATAAGAACTACTGAAGCTTGAGATAAGTAATAAGAACTACTGAAGCTTGAGATAAGTAATAAGAACTACTGAAGCTTGTCTTGAGATAACTTATAAGAACTACTGAAGCTTGTCTTGAGATAACTTATAAGAACTACTGAAGCTTGTCTTGAGATAACTTATAAGAACTACTGAAGCTTGAGATAAGTAATAAGAACTACTGAAGCTTGTCTTGAGATAATAATAAGAACTACTGAAGCTTGAGCTAAGTAATAAGAACTACTGAAGCTTGTCTTGAGATAACTAATAAGAACTACTGAAGCTTGTCTTGAGATAACCAATAAGAACTACTGAAGCTTGTCTTGAGATAACCAATAAGAACTACTGAAGCTTGTCTTGAGATAACTAATAAGAACTACTGAAGCTTGTCTTGAGATAACCAATAAGAACTACTGAAGCTTGTCTTGAGATAACTAATAAGAACTACTGAAGCTTGTCTTGAGATAACTAATAAGAACTACTGAAGCTTGTCTTGAGATAACCAATAAGAACTACTGAAGCTTGTCTTGAGATAACTAATAAGAACTACTGAAGTTTGTCTTGAGATAACTAATAAGAACTACTGAAGCTTGTCTTGAGATAACTAATAAGAACTACTGAAGCTTGTCTTGAGATAACTAATAAGAACTACTGAAGCTTGTCTTGAGATAACCAATAAGAACTACTGAAGCTTGTCTTGAGATACCCAATAAGAACTACTGAAGTTTGTCTTGAGATAACCAATAAGAACTACTGAAGCTTGTCTTGAGATAACCAATAAGAACTACTGAAGCTTGTCTTGAGACAACCAATAAGAACTACTGAAGCTTGTCTTGAGATAACCAATAAGAACTACTGAAGCTTGTCTTGAGATAACTAATAAGAACTACTGAAGCTTGTCTTGAGATAACCAATAAGAACTACTGAAGCTTGTCTTGAGACACCCAATAAGAACTACTGAAGTTTGTCTTGAGATAACTAATAAGAACTACTGAAGCTTGTCTTGAGATAACTAATAAGAACTACTGAAGCTTGTCTTGAGATAACTAATAAGAACTACTGAAGCTTGTCTTGAGACACCCAATAAGAACTACTGAAGTTTGTCTTGAGATAACTAATAAGAACTACTGAAGCTTGTCTTGAGATAACTAATAAGAACTACTGAAGCTTGTCTTGAGATAACTAATAAGAACTACTGAAGCTTGTCTTGAGATAACTAATAAGAACTACTGAAGCTTGTCTTGAGATAACCAATAAGAACTACTGAAGCTTGTCTTGAGATAACTAATAAGAACTACTGAAGCTTGTCTTGAGATAACCAATAAGAACTACTGAAGCTTGTCTTGAGATAACCAATAAGAACTACTGAAGCTTGTCTTGAGACACCCAATAAGAACTACTGAAGCTTGTCTTGAGATAACTAATAAGAACTACTGAAGCTTGTCTTGAGATAACTAATAAGAACTACTGAAGCTTGTCTTGAGATAACTAATAAGAACTACTGAAGCTTGTCTTGAGATAACCAATAAGAACTACTGAAGCTTGTCTTGAGATAACCAATAAGAACTACTGAAGCTTGTCTTGAGATAACTAATAAGAACTACTGAAGCTTGTCTTGAGATAACTAATAAGAACTACTGAAGCTTGTCTTGAGATAACTAATAAGAACTACTGAAGCTTGTCTTGAGATAACTAATAAGAACTACTGAAGCTTGTCTTGAGATAACTAATAAGAACTACTGAAGCTTGTCTTGAGATAACTAATAAGAACTACTGAAGTTTGTCTTGAGATAACTAATAAGAACTACTGAAGCTTGTCTTGAGATAACTAATAAGAACTACTGAAGCTTGTCTTGAGATAACTAATAAGAACTACTGAAGCTTGTCTTGAGATAACCAATAAGAACTACTGAAGCTTGTCTTGAGATAACTAATAAGAACTACTGAAGTTTGTCTTGAGATAACCAATAAGAACTACTGAAGCTTGTCTTGAGATAACCAATAAGAACTACTGAAGCTTGTCTTGAGATAACCAATAAGAACTACTGAAGCTTGTCTTGAGATAACTAATAAGAACTACTGAAGCTTGTCTTGAGATAACCAATAAGAACTACTAAAGCTTGTCTTGAGACACCCAATAAGAACTACTGAAGCTTGTCTTGAGATAACTAATAAGAACTACTGAAGCTTGTCTTGAGATAACTTATAAGAACTACTGAAGCTTGTCTTGAGATAACTAATAAGAACTACTGAAGCTTGTCTTGAGATAACCAATAAGAACTACTGAAGCTTGTCTTGAGATAACCAATAAGAACTACTGAAGCTTGTCTTGAGATAACTAATAAGAACTACTGAAGCTTGTCTTGAGATAACCAATAAGAACTACTGAAGCTTGTCTTGAGATAACTAATAAGAACTACTGAAGCTTGTCTTGAGATAACTAATAAGAACTACTGAAGCTTGTCTTGAGATAACTAATAAGAACTACTGAAGCTTGTCTTGAGATAACTAATAAGAACTAGTGAAGCTTGTCTTGAGATAACCAATAAGAACTACTGAAGTTTGTCTTGAGATAACCAATAAGAACTACTGAAGCTTGAGATAAGTAATAAGAACTACTGAAGCTTGAGATAAGTAATAAGAACTACTGAAGCTTGTCTTGAGATAACTTATAAGAACTACTGAAGCTTGTCTTGAGATAACTTATAAGAACTACTGAAGCTTGAGATAAGTAATAAGAACTACTGAAGCTTGTCTTGAGATAACCAATAAGAACTACTGAAGCTTGAGCTAAGTAATAATAACTACTGAAGCTTGTCTTGAGATAACTAATAAGAACTACTGAAGCTTGCCGTGAGATAACCAATAAAAACTACTGAAGCTTGTCTTGAGATAACCAATAAGAACTACTGAAGATTGTCTTGACATAACTAATAAGAACTACTGAAGCTTGTCTTGAGATAACCAATAAGAACTACTGAAGCTTGTCTTGAGACACCCAATAAGAACTACTGAAGCTTGTCTTGAGATAACTAATAAGAACTACTGAAGCTTGTCTTGAGATAACCAATAAGAACTACTGAAGCTTGTCTTGAGATAACTAATAAGAACTACTGAAGCTTGTCTTGAGATAACTAATAAGAACTACTGAAGCTTGTCTTGAGATAACCAATAAGAACTACTGAAGCTTGTCTTGAGATAACTAATAAGAACTACTGAAGCTTGTCTTGAGATAACTAATAAGAACTACTGAAGCTTGTCTTGAGATAACTAATAAGAACTACTGAAGCTTGTCTTGAGATAACCAATAAGAACTACTGAAGCTTGTCTTGAGATAACCAATAAGAACTACTGAAGCTTGTCTTGAGATAACCAATAAGAACTACTGAAGCTTGTCTTGAGATAACCAATAAGAACTACTGAAGCTTGTCTTGAGATAACCAATAAGAACTACTGAAGCTTGTCTTGAGATAACCAATAAGAACTACTGAAGCTTGTCTTGAGATAACCAATAAGAACTACTGAAGCTTGTCTTGAGATAACTAATAAGAACTACTGAAGCTTGTCTTGAGATAACCAATAAGAACTACTGAAGCTTGTCTTGAGACACCCAATAAGAACTACTGAAGTTTGTCTTGAGATAACTAATAAGAACTACTGAAGCTTGTCTTGAGATAACTAATAAGAACTACTGAAGCTTGTCTTGAGATAACCAATAAGAACTACTGAAGCTTGTCTTGAGACACCCAATAAGAACTACTGAAGTTTGTCTTGAGATAACTAATAAGAACTACTAAAGCTTGTCTTGAGATAACTAATAAGAACTACTGAAGCTTGTCTTGAGATAACTAATAAGAACTACTGAAGCTTGTCTTGAGATAACTAATAAGAACTACTGAAGCTTGTCTTGAGATACCCAATAAGAACTACTGAAGCTTGTCTTGAGATAACTAATAAGAACTACTGAAGCTTGTCTTGAGATAACCAATAAGAACTACTGAAGCTTGTCTTGAGATAACCAATAAGAACTACTGAAGCTTGTCTTGAGATAACCAATAAGAACTACTGAAGCTTGTCTTGAGATAACTAATAAGAACTACTGAAGCTTGTCTTGAGATAACCAATAAGAACTACTGAAGCTTGTCTTGAGATAACTAATAAGAACTACTGAAGCTTGTCTTGAGATAACTAATAAGAACTACTGAAGCTTGTCTTGAGACACCCAATAAGAACTACTGAAGCTTGTCTTGAGATAACTAATAAGAACTACTGAAGTTTGTCTTGAGATAACCAATAAGAACTACTGAAGCTTGTCTTGAGACACCCAATAAGAACTACTGAAGCTTGTCTTGAGATAACTAATAAGAACTACTGAAGCTTGTCTTGAGATAACCAATAAGAACTACTGAAGCTTGTCTTGAGATAACTAATAAGAACTACTGAAGCTTGTCTTGAGATAACTAATAAGAACTACTGAAGCTTGTCTTGAGATAACTAATAAGAACTACTGAAGCTTGTCTTGAGATAACTAATAAGAACTACTGAAGCTTGTCTTGAGATAACCAATAAGAACTACTGAAGCTTGTCTTGAGATAACCAATAAGAACTACTGAAGTTTGTCTTGAGATAACTAATAAGAACTACTGAAGCTTGTCTTGAGATAACTAATAAGAACTACTGAAGCTTGTCTTGAGATAACCAATAAGAACTACTGAAGCTTGTCTTGAGATAACTAATAAGAACTACTGAAGCTTGTCTTGAGATAACTAATAAGAACTACTGAAGCTTGTCTTGAGATAACTAATAAGAACTACTGAAGCTTGTCTTGAGATAACAATAAGAACTACTGAAGCTTGTCTTGAGATAACCAATAAGAACTACTGAAGCTTGTCTTGAGATAACTAATAAGAACTACTGAAGCTTGTCTTGAGATAACTAATAAGAACTACTGAAGCTTGTCTTGAGATAACTAATAAGAACTACTGAAGCTTGTCTTGAGATAACTAATAAGAACTACTGAAGCTTGTCTTGAGATAACTAATAAGAACTACTGAAAGCTTGTCTTGAGATAACTAATAAGAACTACTGAAGCTTGTCTTGAGATAACCAATAAGAACTACTGAAGCTTGTCTTGAGATAACTAATAAGAACTACTGAAGCTTGTCTTGAGATAACCAATAAGAACTACTGAAGCTTGTCTTGAGATAACCAATAAGAACTACTGAAGCTTGTCTTGAGATAACTAATAAGAACTACTGAAGCTTGTCTTGAGATAACTAATAAGAACTACTGAAGCTTGTCTTGAGATAACCAATAAGAACTACTGAAGCTTGTCTTGAGATAACTAATAAGAACTACTGAAGCTTGTCTTGAGATAACTAATAAGAACTACTGAAGCTTGTCTTGAGATAACTAATAAGAACTACTGAAGCTTGTCTTGAGATAACCAATAAGAACTACTGAAGCTTGTCTTGAGATAACCAATAAGAACTACTGAAGCTTGTCTTGAGATAACCAATAAGAACTACTGAAGCTTGTCTTGAGATAACCAATAAGAACTACTGAAGCTTGTCTTGAGATAACCAATAAGAACTACTGAAGCTTGTCTTGAGATAACTAATAAGAACTACTGAAGCTTGTCTTGAGATAACTAATAAGAACTACTGAAGCTTGTCTTGAGATAACTAATAAGAACTACTGAAGCTTGTCTTGAGATAACCAATAAGAACTACTGAAGCTTGTCTTGAGATAACTAATAAGAACTACTGAAGCTTGTCTTGAGATAACCAATAAGAACTACTGAAGCTTGTCTTGAGATAACTAATAAGAACTACTGAAGCTTGTCTTGAGATAACCAATAAGAACTACTGAAGCTTGTCTTGAGATAACCAATAAGAACTACTGAAGCTTGTCTTGAGATAACCAATAAGAACTACTGAAGCTTGTCTTGAGATAACTAATAAGAACTACTGAAGCTTGTCTTGAGATAACTAATAAGAACTACTGAAGCTTGTCTTGAGATAACTAATAAGAACTACTGAAGCTTGTCTTGAGATAACTAATAAGAACTACTGAAGCTTGTCTTGAGATAACTAATAAGAACTACTGAAGCTTGTCTTGAGATAACTAATAAGAACTACTGAAGCTTGTCTTGAGATAACTAATAAGAACTACTGAAGCTTGTCTTGAGATAACTAATAAGAACTACTGAAGCTTGTCTTGAGATAACTAATAAGAACTACTGAAGCTTGTCTTGAGATAACTAATAAGAACTACTGAAGCTTGTCTTGAGATAACTAATAAGAACTACTGAAGCTTGTCTTGAGATAACTAATAAGAACTACTGAAGCTTGTCTTGAGATAACTAATAAGAACTACTGAAGCTTGTCTTGAGATAACTAATAAGAACTACTGAAGCTTGTCTTGAGATAACTAATAAGAACTACTGAAGCTTGTCTTGAGATAACCAATAAGAACTACTGAAGCTTGTCTTGAGATAACCAATAAGAACTACTGAAGCTTGTCTTGAGATAACTAATAAGAACTACTGAAGCTTGTCTTGAGATAACTAATAAGAACTACTGAAGCTTGTCTTGAGATAACTAATAAGAACTACTGAAGCTTGTCTTGAGATAACCAATAAGAACTACTGAAGCTTGTCTTGAGATAACCAATAAGAACTACTGAAGCTTGTCTTGAGATAACTAATAAGAACTACTGAAGCTTGTCTTGAGATAACTAATAAGAACTACTGAAGCTTGTCTTGAGATAACTAATAAGAACTACTGAAGCTTGTCTTGAGATAACTAATAAGAACTACTGAAGCTTGTCTTGAGATAACCAATAAGAACTACTGAAGCTTGTCTTGAGATAACTAATAAGAACTACTGAAGCTTGATTTGAGATAACCAATAAGAACTACTGAAGCTTGTCTTGAGATAACTAATAAGAACTAGTGAAGCTTGTCTTGAGATAACTAATAAGAACTACTGAAGCTTGTCTTGAGATAACTAATAAGAACTACTGAAGCTTGTCTTGAGATAACTAATAAGAACTACTGAAGCTTGTCTTGAGATAACCAATAAGAACTACTGAAGCTTGTCTTGAGATAACTAATAAGAAACTAAAGTCTTGAGATAAGTAATAAGAACTACTGAAGCTTGTCTTGAGATAACTAATAAGAACTACTGAAGCTTGTCTTGAGATAACTAATAAGAACTACTGAAGCTTGTCTTGAGATAACTAATAAGAACTACTGAAGCTTGTCTTGAGATAACTAATAAGAACTACTGAAGCTTGTCTTGAGATAACTACTGAAGCTTGTCTTGAGATAACTAATAAGAACTACTGAAGCTTGTCTTGAGATAACCAATAAGAACTACTGAAGCTTGTCTTGAGATAACTAATAAGAACTACTGAAGCTTGTCTTGAGATAACTAATAAGAACTACTGAAGCTTGTCTTGAGATAACCAATAAGAACTACTGAAGCTTGTCTTGAGATAACTAATAAGAACTACTGAAGCTTGTCTTGAGATAACTAATAAGAACTACTGAAGCTTGTCTTGAGATAACTAATAAGAACTACTGAAGCTTGTCTTGAGATAACCAATAAGAACTACTGAAGCTTGTCTTGAGATAACTAATAAGAACTACTGAAGCTTGTCTTGAGATAACTAATAAGAACTACTGAAGCTTGTCTTGAGATAACTAATAAGAACTACTGAAGCTTGTCTTGAGATAACCAATAAGAACTACTGAAGCTTGTCTTGAGATAACCAATAAGAACTACTGAAGCTTGTCTTGAGATAACTAATAAGAACTACTGAAGCTTGTCTTGAGATAACCAATAAGAACTACTGAAGCTTGTCTTGAGATAACCAATAAGAACTACTGAAGCTTGTCTTGAGATAACCAATAAGAACTACTGAAGCTTGTCTTGAGATAACTAATAAGAACTACTGAAGCTTGTCTTGAGATAACTAATAAGAACTACTGAAGCTTGTCTTGAGATAACTAATAAGAACTACTGAAGCTTGTCTTGAGATAACTAATAAGAACTACTGAAGCTTGTCTTGAGATAACCAATAAGAACTACTGAAGCTTGTCTTGAGATAACTAATAAGAACTACTGAAGCTTGTCTTGAGATAACTAATAAGAACTACTGAAGCTTGTCTTGAGATAACTAATAAGAACTACTGAAGCTTGTCTTGAGATAACTAATAAGAACTACTGAAGCTTGTCTTGAGATAACCAATAAGAACTACTGAAGCTTGTCTTGAGATAACTAATAAGAACTACTGAAGCTTGTCTTGAGATAACCAATAAGAACTACTGAAGCTTGTCTTGAGATAACCAATAAGAACTACTGAAGCTTGTCTTGAGATAACTAATAAGAACTACTGAAGCTTGTCTTGAGATAACCAATAAGAACTACTGAAGCTTGTCTTGAGATAACCAATAAGAACTACTGAAGCTTGTCTTGAGATAACTAATAAGAACTACTGAAGCTTGTCTTGAGATAACTAATAAGAACTACTGAAGCTTGTCTTGAGATAACTAATAAGAACTACTGAAGCTTGTCTTGAGATAACTAATAAGAACTACTGAAGCTTGTCTTGAGATAACCAATAAGAACTACTGAAGCTTGTCTTGAGATAACCAATAAGAACTACTGAAGCTTGTCTTGAGATAACTAATAAGAACTACTGAAGCTTGTCTTGACTAATAAGAACTACTGAAGCTTGTCTTGAGATAACCAATAAGAACTACTGAAGCTTGTCTTGAGATAACCAATAAGAACTACTGAAGCTTGTCTTGAGATAACTAATAAGAACTACTGAAGCTTGTCTTGAGATAACCAATAAGAACTACTGAAGCTTGTCTTGAGATAACTAATAAGAACTACTGAAGCTTGTCTTGAGATAACTAATAAGAACTACTGAAGCTTGTCTTGAGATAACTAATAAGAACTACTGAAGCTTGTCTTGAGATAACCAATAAGAACTACTGAAGCTTGTCTTGAGATAACTAATAAGAACTACTGAAGCTTGTCTTGAGATAACTAATAAGAACTACTGAAGCTTGTCTTGAGATAACCAATAAGAACTACTGAAGCTTGTCTTGAGATAACCAATAAGAACTACTGAAGCTTGTCTTGAGATAACTAATAAGAACTACTGAAGCTTGTCTTGAGATAACCAATAAGAACTACTGAAGCTTGTCTTGAGATAACTAATAAGAACTACTGAAGCTTGTCTTGAGATAACTAATAAGAACTACTGAAGCTTGTCTTGAGATAACCAATAAGAACTACTGAAGCTTGTCTTGAGATAACCTAATAAGAACTACTGAAGCTTGTCTTGAGATAACCAATAAGAACTACTGAAGCTTGTCTTGAGATAACTAATAAGAACTACTGAAGCTTGTCTTGAGATAACTAATAAGAACTACTGAAGCTTGTCTTGAGATAACTAATAAGAACTACTGAAGCTTGTCTTGAGATAACTAATAAGAACTACTGAAGCTTGTCTTGAGATAACTAATAAGAACTACTGAAGCTTGTCTTGAGATAACCAATAAGAACTACTGAAGCTTGTCTTGAGATAACTAATAAGAACTACTGAAGCTTGTCTTGAGATAACCAATAAGAACTACTGAAGCTTGTCTTGAGATAACTAATAAGAACTACTGAAGCTTGTCTTGAGATAACTAATAAGAACTACTGAAGCTTGTCTTGAGATAACTAATAAGAACTACTGAAGCTTGTCTTGAGATAACTAATAAGAACTACTGAAGCTTGTCTTGAGATAACCAATAAGAACTACTGAAGCTTGTCTTGAGATAACTAATAAGAACTACTGAAGCTTGTCTTGAGATAACCAATAAGAACTACTGAAGCTTGTCTTGAGATAACTAATAAGAACTACTGAAGCTTGTCTTGAGATAACCAATAAGAACTACTGAAGCTTGTCTTGAGATAACTAATAAGAACTACTGAAGCTTGTCTTGAGATAACTAATAAGAACTACTGAAGCTTGTCTTGAGATAACTAATAAGAACTACTGAAGCTTGTCTTGAGATAACCAATAAGAACTACTGAAGCTTGTCTTGAGATAACCAATAAGAACTACTGAAGCTTGTCTTGAGATAACCAATAAGAACTACTGAAGCTTGTCTTGAGATAACCAATAAGAACTACTGAAGCTTGTCTTGAGATAACTAATAAGAACTACTGAAGCTTGTCTTGAGATAACTAATAAGAACTACTGAAGCTTGTCTTGAGATAACCAATAAGAACTACTGAAGCTTGTCTTGAGATAACTAATAAGAACTACTGAAGCTTGTCTTGAGATAACTAATAAGAACTAAGAACTACTGAAGCTTGTCTTGAGATAACTAATAAGAACTACTGAAGCTTGTCTTGAGATAACCAATAAGAACTACTGAAGCTTGTCTTGAGATAACCAATAAGAACTACTGAAGCTTGTCTTGAGATAACTAATAAGAACTACTGAAGCTTGTCTTGAGATAACTAACAAGAACTACTGAAGCTTGTCTTGAGATAACTAATAAGAACTACTGAAGCTTGTCTTGAGATAACTAATAAGAACTACTGAAGCTTGTCTTGAGATAACTAATAAGAACTACTGAAGCTTGTCTTGAGATAACTAATAAGAACTACTGAAGCTTGTCTTGAGATAACCAATAAGAACTACTGAAGCTTGTCTTGAGATAACCAATAAGAACTACTGAAGCTTGTCTTGAGATAACCAATAAGAACTACTGAAGCTTGTCTTGAGATAACCAATAAGAACTACTGAAGCTTGTCTTGAGATAACCAATAAGAACTACTGAAGCTTGTCTTGAGATAACCAATAAGAACTACTGAAGCTTGTCTTGAGATAACTAATAAGAACTACTGAAGCTTGTCTTGAGATAAGTAATAAGAACTACTGAAGCTTGTCTTGAGATAACTAATAAGAACTACTGAAGCTTGTCTTGAGATAACCAATAAGAACTACTGAAGCTTGTCTTGAGATAACCAATGTCTCTTGAGATAACTAATAAGAACTACTGAAGCTTGTCTTGAGATAACCATAAGAACTACTGAAGCTTGTCTTGAGATAACTAATAAGAACTACTGAAGCTTGTCTTGAGATAACTAATAAGAACTACTGAAGCTTGTCTTGAGATAACTAATAAGAACTACTGAAGCTTGTCTTGAGATAACCAATAAGAACTACTGAAGCTTGTCTTGAGATAACCAATAAGAACTACTGAAGCTTGTCTTGAGATAACTAATAAGAACTACTGAAGCTTGTCTTGAGATAACCTAATAAGAACTACTGAAGCTTGTCTTGAGATAACCAATAAGAACTACTGAAGCTTGTCTTGAGATAACTAATAAGAACTACTGAAGCTTGTCTTGAGATAACTAATAAGAACTACTGAAGCTTGTCTTGAGATAACCAATAAGAACTACTGAAGCTTGTCTTGAGATAACTAATAAGAACTACTGAAGCTTGTCTTGAGATAACCAATAAGAACTACTGAAGCTTGTCTTGAGATAACTAATAAGAACTACTGAAGCTTGTCTTGAGATAACTAATAAGAACTACTGAAGCTTGTCTTGAGATAACCAATAAGAACTACTGAAGCTTGTCTTGAGATAACTAATAAGAACTACTGAAGCTTGTCTTGAGATAACTAATAAGAACTACTGAAGCTTGTCTTGAGATAACTAATAAGAACTACTGAAGCTTGTCTTGAGATAACTAATAAGAACTACTGAAGCTTGTCTTGAGATAACTAATAAGAACTACTGAAGCTTGTCTTGAGATAACTAATAAGAACTACTGAAGCTTGTCTTGAGATAACTAATAAGAACTACTGAAGCTTGTCTTGAGATAACTAATAAGAACTACTGAAGCTTGTCTTGAGATAACTAATAAGAACTACTGAAGCTTGTCTTGAGATAAGTAATAAGAACTACTGAAGCTTGTCTTGAGATAACCAATAAGAACTACTGAAGCTTGTCTTGAGATAACCAATAAGAACTACTGAAGCTTGTCTTGAGATAACCAATAAGAACTACTGAAGCTTGTCTTGAGATAACTAATAAGAACTACTGAAGCTTGTCTTGAGATAACTAATAAGAACTACTGAAGCTTGTCTTGAGATAACCAATAAGAACTACTGAAGCTTGTCTTGAGATAACTAATAAGAACTACTGAAGCTTGTCTTGAGATAACCAATAAGAACTACTGAAGCTTGTCTTGAGATAACCAATAAGAACTACTGAAGCTTGTCTTGAGATAACTAATAAGAACTACTGAAGCTTGTCTTGAGATAACTAATAAGAACTACTGAAGCTTGTCTTGAGATAACCAATAAGAACTACTGAAGCTTGTCTTGAGATAACCAATAAGAACTACTGAAGCTTGTCTTGAGATAACTAATAAGAACTACTGAAGCTTGTCTTGAGATAACTAATAAGAACTACTGAAGCTTGTCTTGAGATAACTAATAAGAACTACTGAAGCTTGTCTTGAGATAACTAATAAGAACTACTGAAGCTTGTCTTGAGATAACCAATAAGAACTACTGAAGCTTGTCTTGAGATAACTAATAAGAACTACTGAAGCTTGTCTTGAGATAACCAATAAGAACTACTGAAGCTTGTCTTGAGATAACTAATAAGAACTACTGAAGCTTGTCTTGAGATAACCAATAAGAACTACTGAAGCTTGTCTTGAGATAACTAATAAGAACTACTGAAGCTTGTCTTGATAACTTGAAGATAACTTGTCTTGAGATAACCAATAAGAACTACTGAAGCTTGTCTTGAGATAACTAATAAGAACTACTGAAGCTTGTCTTGAGATAACTAATAAGAACTACTGAAGCTTGTCTTGAGATAACTAATAAGAACTACTGAAGCTTGTCTTGAGATAACTAATAAGAACTACTGAAGCTTGTTGTCTACTGAGATGTCTTGAGATAACTAATAAGAACTACTGAAGCTTGTCTTGAGATAACTAATAAGAACTACTGAAGCTTGTCTTGAGATAACTAATAAGAACTACTGAAGCTTGTCTTGAGATAACCAATAAGAACTACTGAAGCTTGTCTTGAGATAACTAATAAGAACTACTGAAGCTTGTCTTGAGATAACTAATAAGAACTACTGAAGCTTGTCTTGAGATAACCAATAAGAACTACTGAAGCTTGTCTTGAGATAAGTAATAAGAACTACTGAAGCTTGTCTTGAGATAACCAATAAGAACTACTGAAGCTTGTCTTGAGATAACCTAATAAGAACTACTGAAGCTTGTCTTGAGATAACCAACAAGAACTACTGAAGCTTGTCTTGAGATAACCAATAAGAACTACTGAAGCTTGTCTTGAGATAACCAATAAGAACTACTGAAGCTTGTCTTGAGATAACTAATAAGAACTACTGAAGCTTGTCTTGAGATAACTAATAAGAACTACTGAAGCTTGTCTTGAGATAACTAATAAGAACTACTGAAGCTTGTCTTGAGATAACCTAATAAGAACTACTGAAGCTTGTCTTGAGATAACTAATAAGAACTACTGAAGCTTGTCTTGAGATAACTAATAAGAACTACTGAAGCTTGTCTTGAGATAACTAATAAGAACTACTGAAGTTTGTCTTGAGATAACCAATAAGAACTACTGAAGCTTGTCTTGAGATAACCAATAAGAACTACTGAAGCTTGTCTTGAGATAACCAATAAGAACTACTGAAGCTTGTCTTGAGATAACTAATAAGAACTACTGAAGCTTGTCTTGAGATAACTAATAAGAACTACTGAAGCTTGTCTTGAGATAACTAATAAGAACTACTGAAGCTTGTCTTGAGATAACCTAATAAGAACTACTGAAGCTTGTCTTGAGATAACTAATAAGAACTACTGAAGCTTGTCTTGAGATAACTAATAAGAACTACTGAAGCTTGTCTTGAGATAACCAATAAGAACTACTGAAGCTTGTCTTGAGATAACTAATAAGAACTACTGAAGCTTGTCTTGAGATAACTAATAAGAACTACTGAAGCTTGTCTTGAGATAACCAATAAGAACTACTGAAGCTTGTCTTGAGATAACTAATAAGAACTACTGAAGCTTGTCTTGAGATAACTAATAAGAACTACTGAAGCTTGTCTTGAGATAACTAATAAGAACTACTGAAGCTTGTCTTGAGATAACTAATAAGAACTACTGAAGCTTGTCTTGAGATAACTAATAAGAACTACTGAAGCTTGTCTTGAGATAACCAATAAGAACTACTGAAGCTTGTCTTGAGATAACTAATAAGAACTACTGAAGCTTGTCTTGAGATAACTAATAAGAACTACTGAAGCTTGTCTTGAGATAACCAATAAGAACTACTGAAGCTTGTCTTGAGATAACTAATAAGAACTACTGAAGCTTGTCTTGAGATAACCAATAAGAACTACTGAAGCTTGTCTTGAGATAACTAATAAGAACTACTGAAGCTTGTCTTGAGATAACTAATAAGAACTACTGAAGCTTGTCTTGAGATAACTAATAAGAACTACTGAAGCTTGTCTTGAGATAACTAATAAGAACTACTGAAGCTTGTCTTGAGATAACTAATAAGAACTACTGAAGCTTGTCTTGAGATAACTAATAAGAACTACTGAAGCTTGTCTTGAGATAACTAATAAGAACTACTGAAGCTTGTCTTGAGATAACTAATAAGAACTACTGAAGCTTGTCTTGAGATAACTAATAAGAACTACTGAAGCTTGTCTTGAGATAACTAATAAGAACTACTGAAGCTTGTCTTGAGATAACTAATAAGAACTACTGGAAGCTTGTCTTGAGATAACCAATAAGAACTACTGAAGCTTGTCTTGAGATAACTAATAAGAACTACTGAAGCTTGTCTTGAGATAACTAATAAGAACTACTGAAGCTTGTCTTGAGATAACCAATAAGAACTACTGAAGCTTGCCATGAGATAACTAATAAGAACTATTGAAGCTTGTCTTGAGATAACTAATAAGAACTACTGAAGCTTGTCTTGAGATAACCAACAAGAACTACTGAAGCTTGTCTTGAGATAACTAATAAGAACTACTGAAGCTTGTCTTGAGATAACTAATAAGAACTACTGAAGCTTGTCTTGAGATAACTAATAAGAACTACTGAAGCTTGTCTTGAGATAACTAATAAGAACTACTGAAGCTTGTCTTGAGATAACTAATAAGAACTACTGAAGCTTGTCTTGAGATAACCAATAAGAACTACTGAAGCTTGTCTTGAGATAACTAATAAGAACTACTGAAGCTTGTCTTGAGATAACTAATAAGAACTACTGAAGCTTGTCTTGAGATAACTAATAAGAACTACTGAAGCTTGTCTTGAGATAACCAATAAGAACTACTGAAGCTTGTCTTGAGATAACTAATAAGAACTACTGAAGCTTGTCTTGAGATAACTAATAAGAACTACTGAAGCTTGTCTTGAGATAACCAATAAGAACTACTGAAGCTTGTCTTGAGATAACCAATGAACTACTGAAGTCTTGAGATAACTAATAAGAACTACTGAAGCTTGTCTTGAGATAACTAATAAGAACTACTGAAGCTTGTCTTGAGATAACTAATAAGAACTACTGAAGCTTGTCTTGATAACTAATAAGATAACTAATAAGAACTACTGAAGCTTGTCTTGAGACAACCAATAAGAACTACTGAAGCTTGTCTTGAGATAACTAATAAGAACTACTGAAGCTTGTCTTGAGATAACTAATAAGAACTACTGAAGCTTGTCTTGAGATAACCAATAAGAACTACTGAAGCTTGTCTTGAGATAACCAATAAGAACTACTGAAGCTTGTCTTGAGATAACCAATAAGAACTACTGAAGCTTGTCTTGAGATAACTAATAAGAACTACTGAAGCTTGTCTTGAGATAACCTAATAAGAACTACTGAAGCTTGTGTTTGAGATAACTAATAAGAACTACTGAAGCTTGTCTTGAGATAACTAATAAGAACTACTGAAGCTTGTCTTGAGATACAATAAGAACTACTGAAGCTTGTCTTGAGATAACTAATAAGAACTACTGAAGCTTGTCTTGAGATAACTAATAAGAACTACTGAAGCTTGTCTTGAGATAACCAATAAGAACTACTGAAGCTTGTCTTGAGATAACTAATAAGAACTACTGAAGCTTGTCTTGAGATAACCAATAAGAACTACTGAAGCTTGTCTTGAGATAACTAATAAGAACTACTGAAGCTTGTCTTGAGATAACCAATAAGAACTACTGAAGCTTGTCTTGAGATAACCAATAAGAACTACTGAAGCTTCGTCTTGAGACACCCAATAAGAACTACTGAAGCTTGTCTTGATAACCTAATAAGAACTACTAGCTTGTCTTGAGATAACCTACCATAAGAACTACTGGAAGCTTGTCTTGAGATAACCAATAAGAACTACTGAAGCTTGTCTTGAGATAACCAATAAGAACTACTGAAGTTTGTCTTGAGATAACTAATAAGAACTACTGAAGCTTGTCTTGAGATAACTAATAAGAACTACTGAAGCTTGTCTTGAGATAACCAATAAGAACTACTGAAGCTTGTCTTGAGATAACCAATAAGAACTACTGAAGCTTGTCTTGAGATAACTAATAAGAACTACTGAAGCTTGTCTTGAGATAACTAATAAGAACTACTGAAGCTTGTCTTGAGATAACTAATAAGAACTACTGAAGCTTGTCTTGAGATAACTAATAAGAACTACTGAAGCTTGTCTTGAGATAACCAATAAGAACTACTGAAGCTTGTCTTGAGATAACTAATAAGAACTACTGAAGCTTGTCTTGAGATAACCAATAAGAACTACTGAAGCTTGTCTTGAGATAACCAATAAGAACTACTGAAGCTTGTCTTGAGATAACTAATAAGAACTACTGAAGCTTGTCTTGAGATAACTAATAAGAACTACTGAAGCTTGTCTTGAGATAACCAATAAGAACTACTGAAGCTTGTCTTGAGATAACTAATAAGAACTACTAAAGCTTGTCTTGAGATAACCAATAAGAACTACTGAAGCTTGTCTTGAGACACCTAATAAGAACTACTGAAGCTTGTCTTGAGATAACTAATAAGAACTACTGAAGCTTGTCTTGAGATAACCAATAAGAACTACTGAAGCTTGTCTTGAGATAACCAATAAGAACTACTGAAGCTTGTCTTGAGATAACTAATAAGAACTACTGAAGCTTGTCTTGAGATAACTAATAAGAACTACTGAGCTTGTCTTGAGATAACTAATAAGAACTACTGAAGCTTGTCTTGAGATAACTAATAAGAACTACTGAAGCTTGTCTTGAGATAACTAATAAGAACTACTGAAGCTTGTCTTGAGATAACCAATAAGAACTACTGAAGCTTGTCTTGAGATAACCAATAAGAACTACTGAAGCTTGTCTTGAGATAACCAACAAGATCTACTGAAGCTTGTCTTGAGATAACTAATAAGAACTACTGAAGCTTGTCTTGAGATAACTAATAAGAACTACTGAAGCTTGTCTTGAGATAACTAATAAGAACTACTGAAGCTTGTCTTGAGATAACTAATAAGAACTACTGAAGCTTGTCTTGAGATAACCAATAAGAACTACTGAAGCTTGTCTTGAGATAACCAATAAGAACTACTAGCTTGTCTTGAGATAACTAATAAGAACTACTGAAAGCTTGTCTTGAGATAAGTAATAAGAACTACTGAAGCTTGTCTTGGATAACTAATAAGAACTACTGAAGGTATGTCTTGGGATAACCAATAAGGACTACTGAAGCTTGTCTTGAGATAACCTAATAAGAACTACTGAAGCTTGTCTTGAGATAACTAATAGGAACTACTGAGCTTGTCTTGAGATAACCAATAAGAACTACTGAAGCTTGTCTTGAGATAACTAATAAGGAACTACTGAAGCTTGTCTTGAGATAACTAATAAGAACTACTGAAGCTTGTCTTGAGACAACCAATAAGAACTACTGAAGCTTGTCTTGAGATAACTAATAAGAACTACTGAAGTTTGTCTTGAGATAACTAATAAGAACTACTAAAGCTTGTCTTGAGATAACTAATAAGAACTACTGAAGCTTGCCTTGAGATAACTAATAAGAACTACTGAAGCTTGTCTTGAGATAACCAATAAGAACTACTGAAGCTTGTCTTGAGATAACTAATAAGAACTACTGAAGTTTGTCTTGAGATAACTAATAAGAACTACTAAAGCTTGTCTTGAGATAACTAATAAGAACTACTGAAGCTTGCCTTGAGATAACTAATAAGAACTACTGAGCTTGTCTTGAGATAACCAATAAGAACTACTGAAGCTTGTCTTGAGATAAC